>NW_001849462.1:43853-98383 GCF_000209065.1 Trypanosoma cruzi
GCGGATCAGCAAAATGATGGTGGGGAAGGTAGACCATTCCAGCAACCAAACACCACCGCCAGCACCGCCATCGGCGGTGACATCACCAGTTCTATCAAAAGAACCGGCACCTCCAGGAAAAGAACCATCACCAAGCAATGTAAGCCTACCAGCACCAAATGTCCCACAGACCACAAAAGGTCAAGAGCAAAAACCGTCAATTTTAACAACTAAAAAGGAGTCCAAGACACCGGAAATTCCTTCAGAGGATAATGTGTTACAGCAACAAGGTCAAAACACAACCACAGAGGGATTGATGGAAAATTCATCTCCAGGAAGTCAAGCGAGAAATACAGAACCATCCACTTCTACAAGTGGCAGTGGTGAGGCCCAGATTACGGCGGATGCGGATAATGCTCAACGGCCCAACCCCAGTGAATCACAGGACGATCTTGAAGGTACTGACATCAACAATTCTCCTACAGCAGATGAGGCAGCACCTCAATCAGCAATAACACTCACCACCGCTCAAAAAAATGAAACGGCAACGGTTGGCGACAGCGACAGCAGCACCGCGGTCCCCCACACCACCTCCCCTCTTTTGCTTCTTCTTCTTCTTGTCGCGTGTGCGGCTGCGGTGGTGGCCGCGTGAGAGTGAGTGTGAGAGAGCCGTGCACCGCCCGCACACACACTCGTCCTTCACTCTCTCTCTGTGTGTGTCCCCTTGCATGGACTCTCGCCCTCACCTCACCCCACGAGGCACACACATAATGTGCCCATTGTATATATGCATGCACACCCATGCAGGTCCGTTGGTGCTCTCTTTTGCACGACACGCACCGCTGCCGTCCTGCCTGGCTGCATGGGCGGAGCACCGTAACTGTTTCTGTTTTGTTTTTATTGCATTGAGTGGGCGACCTCTCTCTCTCTCCCTCTGTGTGTGTGTTTTGCTTTACGGGAGCAATGAGAGTGTGTGTGCGCTGGTCGTCCCACGCTTCGGCTTTTTGTTTTGTTTTCCTTTTTGATTTTGTGGTTGAGTGCACCCATTCCGCGGCTGTATGTGTGTGTGTGTGATGATATGAGTAATTTGCGTGTGTGCTATCTGCCTCTCTCTGCCGTTGCTTTCTTCAGACTCTCTTGTGGCGCACAGCTGCTCTGCAAGTATAGGCGCTGCCAAACACACAAGCACATGCACACACACAAATGCCGTGTTTAAAACGCTGAGAATGCATGCACGCACAGGATTGTGGCTGCGGCGGTTGTTCCTTGCGAGAAGGGAGTACGGGAGTATGCGATTTGCTTCGTTGACATGTTGCTGTTGTTATGTTTGCAGCGTGCAGCCAGTGAGTGATGTGGCAGTGGGGGTGCCTGGGATGAGTGCGGATTGATTCCCGCTTTGCAGCTGTAACTGCGGACGTTTCTTTCCCACTGTGGATCTGTTGATGAGGTATTCTCCGGCTGTGCGGGTGACGTGCGAGTGCTCTGGAGGAGACAGCTGTAAAAGGGCTGGCGGCAGCACGTCGGTGCTGCGAAGGGCGGCTGTGTTTTTTTTATTCTGCTGGTTTTTTTTTTTGTAAGGGCGTTGTTCAGTGTGTGCTGACGCGTGACGAATAACGACGTGCCAGGCGTGGCCCCTGCTGCTGGTGGTGGCAGTCCCTGTGTGCTCCCGGTGCACTGTTCTTCCATCTCCTGTTCCGTGTGTCTGTGTGCATGAGTTGTTGTTGTTGGGAATGACTGCGGTGCGGATGATGGTGCCACTCACTGTGGATGGAAGACGGTGTTTACTCTTTTACCGCTTTTATTTTTTGGCTTATTTTCTTTATTTCTTTCTCACACACTCAGGCTAGGAAAGCAAACAAGCGCTAATCGCTACTGTGAAATTGTAAGGCACTGAAAGGACCAACAGCACACACACCGCCCACACACACATATTTATATGCTCTCACGTGTTGCTGCTGTGAAGGCACCCCGCACAGACTACCGTCGCCGCGTGGCCGGATCCAGCGGAAGGAGGAGGGAGGGAAGAGAGAGTGAGTGGCAGAGGCCCAACATGTCCCGGCGTGCGTTTACTTCCGCGGTGCTGCTGCTCCTCGTCGTGATGATGTGCTGCGGCACCGGTGGAGCCGCATCCAGTCAGGACGTGCCGTCAGGCAAGGGATCTTCACCGAAAACACAGTTTGTTTGGGAGGATGGGAAAAAGGGAGAAACAGTGAGTTCGCTTCGTGTTCCCGGTCTTGTTGAGATAGATGGCGAAGTATTTGCCGTTGCCGAGGCGCAGTTGAAGGGTGAAAGCGATTTTAATGGGATTGCCTCGGAGCTTTTGGCGTTGACTGATAAAGCATCAAAAGAATTGGTTAAAGCTCAAATGAGGACACAAGTGCTGGTGGAATGTTCTTCCGACAAGGAGAATTGTGCTTCCCGTGAAGCTGCTTTGGCTGTTTCTCAGAGTGAGAAGAAAGTACGTGTGAGGCAGCCAACAACAGTTGTGAAGGAAATTGATATTTACATGCTTGTTGGAAAACACAGCCGTACCGATGCCACTGGTGATCAGGCAGCCGACTGGAGACTTTTGCTGGCGAAGGGGAATGTCAGTAGTGAAGCCGGCAACAAAAAAATCTATTGGAAGGAAACTGACGGTGTACCGTGCAATCTAGGCGACCAACAAAACTCATTGAAACGTCTGATTGGCGGCGGTGGATCGGGTGTTAAGATGAAGGACGGTACGCTTGTATTCCCAGTGGAAGGCACGAAAAAGGATGGCACTGGAAGTGATGGAAAGACCGTTTCGCTGATCATATACTCCTCGGATACTCCGAGCTGCACACTGTCGAAGGATGTGCCTGACGGTGGCTGCACTGATCCCTCCGTCGTGGAGTGGAAGGACAAACTCATGATGATGACTGCGTGTGATGGTGGCCCTCGCAGGGTGTACGAGTCCGGTGACAAGGGGGATTCGTGGACGGAGGCGCTCGGGACACTCTCGCGCGTGTGGGGCAACAAACACGAGGGAAATGTGAAGGGCGTTGGAAGCGGGTTCATCACAGCGAGGATTGAGGAAAGGGAAGTGATGCTCGTCACTCTGCCGGTGTATGCCAAGACTGAGAGCGAAGAAAAGGAAAAGGAAAAGGAAAAGGGTGAACTCCATCTTTGGCTGACGGACAATACGCACATTGTTGATATTGGGCCGGTATCTGTGGAAGGAGATGATGTTGCCGCCAGCTCCCTGTTGTACAAAAGCAGTAAAAGTGGTAATGAGAAGGAGGAGTTGATTGCACTGTACGAGAAGAAGGACGAAGGGGATACGCCATCACTCGGTATGGTCTCTGTGATTCTGACTGAGCAGCTGCAGCGGGTGAAGGAGGTGTTGAAGACCTGGAAGGAAGTGGACGAACGTGTCTCCAAGCTGTGCATCAATTCACTTGCTCAGAAGGATCCCTCAGCTGACACTGCCTGCAGCGCTGCCATGCCGACGGCTGGGCTGGTTGGCTTTTTATCCGGCAGCTTCTCTGAGAGCACATGGAGGGATGAGTACCTCGGGGTGAACGCCACAGTAACTGGTGCAGCAGCAAAGGCAGAGCCTTCCGATGGTGTGAAGTTCACAGGGCGTGGCGCAGGGGCGGAGTGGCCTGTTGGCGCGCAGGGGGAGAATCAGCTGTACCACTTTGCGAACTACAACTTCACTCTTGTGGCGACGGTGTCCATCGACAAGGTGCCGGAGGAGGGTTCTCAGATTCCCGTGATGGGTGTGCGTGCAGGCAGTGACGATGAGAATACAGAGAATTCCGTACTTTTTGGACTGTCGTACAACAATGAAAAGAAGTGGAAGCTACTGTGCGGTGGCGCAACGACAAAGGAGCTCAGCAGCATTGGGGAACCGGGGACAACACACCACGTGGTAATTTTGCTACGGAACGGCAACCAGGGCACCGCGTACGTCGATGGTCAGCGTGTGGGTGTGGGTGCGCAATGTGAATTGGGAAGCACGGAATCCCAAGAGATTTCACACTTCTACATTGGAGGCGATGGAGTCAATGCAGAGAACACAGCGGGTGACGAAGACGTGTCTGTGACGGTGTCGAACGTCCTGCTTTACAACCGTCCGTTGGCATCCGAAGAGATTGCGGAGCTTGCCAAAAATAAAATTACTATTCCGAAGCCGGAAGAACCGAAGAAATTGACGACACCTCCTCGTTCACCAGCGGTAAGTGGATCAGGTGTGGAGGTAGCCGTGTCTCAGTCAAATTCTGCCGGGCAACGGCAATCGGAACACGAACCGTTGACGGCGAATATTGGTGCTGGCAGTGTATCCGGTGCGGCTTCAATTGCTACGACTGCCTCGTCTGAAGCCGACCAAGCGGTAGTGACAGTGGGTGGAGAAACGGTTCAGGGAAATGGATCACCCCAAACTCCTGAGGTGAGCGTGAGCTCTGGTAAGGATGGGGAGACGGCGGAAGGAACG
The DNA here is from genome assembly GCF_000209065.1 of Trypanosoma cruzi. NCBI lineage: Eukaryota > Euglenozoa > Kinetoplastea > Trypanosomatida > Trypanosomatidae > Trypanosoma > Trypanosoma cruzi. The sequence continues at coordinate 48,292 of NW_001849462.1, forward strand.
GATGCGCAGGAGGGAATCCATGCACAGGCCGGGGAAGTGACTGCCACGGCACTCAACAGCAGCCTCGTAAATGTGTCGCAAGGAAATAACAGCGATGCCAGCAGTATGCGTGGGAGCGGACTGCTGCCGCTGCTTCTGCTGTTGGGACTGTGGGGGTTTGCGGCTCTGTGAGGAGTGAATGGCCTCAGTGTGGAACACTTCAGCCTTTCCCCACCACCGACGCACGCACTCCTGCCAATGGATTACTCTCCGTAAAGGAAAGGTATTTTTTGTGCGTTGTTTACTTTTTTAAAAATACTTTAATTATTTTCATTTTTTGCTTTTTTTTTTTTTTTTGCTTTTGGGGAATCACTGTGGACGTTTTTCTTTTCTACTCTTCCCTCTTTAATTGTTTGTTGCTGCACTCTTCCTGCGAGGGGTGCCGTGTGTTTCCCGCCCAACTGCTCCACTCGCACACCCACCGACACGCTCATGACGACGGCCCTGTGCGCCTCGCCTGCTGCACGCATGAGGGGGGGCCGCGACGAACGGCGCGCTGAGGGAGCCGTGACGTGTGGGCGTGCGGCGAGGGCCTGTGGGGCGGAGCACACATTTCTTCCCTCTTGTTTTGTTTTCTTTGCGGTCAGGGCTGGCAGACACCCGCAGCGCCACACACACAGCCACACCCTGCCGCCGTGTTTTTAAGATTTTTTTTGTGTGTTTACTTCATGCGCTGGCAGTCCCGTCAGCAATTCTCTCCCCTCCTGATGATTTCTTTTCTTTTGCTGCGCTCACTCTCCCGATGGAGTGACGCGACTGCCGTCATTTCTGCGTGCTTCTCTCAGTCCCCACACACGAGTGACTGTGCTCTGCGGGCTGCACTCACGCGCCGATGAGAGGGCTGAGGGGAGCAGCAACACGCAGATGACCCATGAAATATAAACGATGTGCGGACACATGGAGGGTCGGACGGTTGAAAGACATTTAAATATCTTTTAATTTTATTTTTGGGTAAAATATCTACAGACAATTTCTGGAGCAGCATGGTAGTTGGGTGCTGTTTGTGTGTGTGTTTTCTTTTTTATCATTTGGGTGTGGCCGTAGTAAAGGACAACTTTTTTCATTTTCTTTGTTTTTTCTTTTTTCTTTTCAAAGTGTGAGGTGTGGAAGGGTGAAGATGATTTTTTATTTATTTATTTTCATTTAATTTTTTAATGGATTGATGCTGCTTGGTCCGCAGTGCAATATCATGAGCTTGAGCAGTCCTCTTCTCTTTATTTCTACCATGCACCTCTGCTGTGCGTTTTTTTTTTGTGCGTCCCTTCACATACTCTGCTTCTTTTTCTTTATTTCTTTGCTTTGTGTGTCTGCAGGCACACACAAACGCACAAAATGCACATTGCAGTGGATTTGGATGCTTCTTTTGTAGTGCATGCTGGCGATTTCGGGTGGCTGCTGCTTCCTTTAGTGGGCATGAAGGGAAGGAGGAGAGAGGGAGCGCACACCGCGAGTCACTCTTCCTGCGGGTGTGATGCACCGCCTGTGACTGCTGTGGAGGGCCGCATCCTTTCGGTGTGCGCTTCTCCGCCGTTGTGTCGTGCGTTGGCGCATGTCATTTGTTATGCGCGTGCGTGCTGGGCATGTGTTTCCGGAGCGTTGGGCGGCCACCATCTGTCTATGGCGGCTTGTGTGAGTGAGCACATGCGGATGAGGGTCAGGGCGCATGGAATGAAGGAATGGCTTGAGGAAAGGGGAATTTGATTTGGAGGGTGTTTGGACCGGATTCATTTGGCTGCGGTGGTCGCATGCACGACGGATGTGTTTCCGCATAATGGGGGAGGATGCGACAGGGTTTTCCGAAGTGGCCCGTCAATGCAATTTGGGTTTTGTAGCACCGAGGCACAGTGGTCTTCCTGCAATGGCTGGTGACGGCCCCTAGTGGACCGGTGTATTTATGCTGCTGCTGCTGCTCGAGGAGGCGTAGAAGTGCGATTTGAGGTGAGCGGCGGAAGGGCCGCACATCCCGCAGTGATGATCGTCGTTGGCCCAGCGGGTGCCTCTGAAGGTTTTGTTGGATGCAACGTCCTTATGCCCGTCTCTGGATGGCGGCATCCCTGATGCAGCCAACGAACGGGGCTGGGAGCGGCTGTGGGACGCAAGCACGTGTGGATGTTTGGAGCGGCCGGCGCACCGCACGCTGAGAGCATGGCGCGGTGGGGGCCGGACCCAGAAAAGGGACACCGCGTGGGACGTCAATCTTCACTGCAGCGACCGCCACCGAATTCGGATGTGCTCGCACCTTCTGCGGTCCCTCTTCCTTCACTTCTGTGCCGAGGACTGTGCCGCGGGATCGAGCAGCGCGATGTTTGGCCGCAGGAACATGGCCCGAACAAATGATTTGTGGGAGGGGGATGTGCACTGCGACGAGAAGGAAGAAAATGTTGCGAGACGACCACCACGACAAGGCCGGAGTGAAGTTGTGTTTTTTCCACTTGCGCGAGGGCGGCCTGCCACCTTGTCGGTTGGGAGGATTATTATTTTTGCGTCGTTGCGCTTACTTTTTATTCCGCCGCGTTTTCCTGCGGAACTGCGAAGGGAGATTTGCAAGAAGTTCCTGCGAGGCGTCCGTGCCGTCGTCGGAAAGGCGGATTCCCCCTGAAAAACGCTACTTTTTAGATTTGTTTTGGGCGGGGAGTTCCTGCCGATTCAACGCGACTTTGTTTTGCGGATTTGATGCGTGTGTTTCCGGGCGGTTCGGTTTGTGCTCCCGGCCCACTCGGATGTGGTTTGCGCGTCGACGTGAGGGTGCCTGCCAGCCGTTTTATTGCCTCCCCCGCTGTGGCTGCCGCCGCTGCCTTCTTCCCTTCCTGAGGTCCTGCGGCTTCTTGACAAGATGTTTTGGGGAAGGCGTTGCCGCTCTTATCGTCGATGATATTTTGATTCTGGTGTCGTGGTCAGAAGACATTGAACGAGAGGGTTTGCTGCCCTCTTGTTTTATTTGTCCTCTCTGCCTGACGGCCAGTTCCACACAAGCGTGCTCCTCGGCACCTCAGTTGGTGCTGGCGGGTTTGCTCACAGTTTTCACTGGCATTTGCATGCGCCAACTCTTCTCTGCTCCCTTTCAGTGTCGCATTTTTTTATTGATTGACGGACGCCATTCTGTCCGGCGTGCCACTTTGATTGGATTGTGTGGGACTGCTCGCCAACGCCATCGGAGAAAGCAGGCCGACTTTTTCATTTATATAATTGCATCTTGCGCGCAGGTATTTTTTCACATGTTCTGTTGGGCACTCAAACAGCGAAGTGTCCGGAACTATGCGTGCGTGGAATTCTTCCTGCCATGTGAACTGCGGGCAACACCGAGGGGCTGCCACTTTGACTCCGCAGAGTCGTTGTGTCTCTTCGCATGGTTGGCAGGGAAATTCCATGCAGCCTGCTACTGCTGGTGTGTCCCCAAATGTTGTCACTCCATGCGAATAATGTGCTTCAGCGAGTGAGGGGATGATTGGGTTTGTGTGCACTCTGATTCTGTTTCCTACTTTGTGCGGGCACGCAACACCTGAGTGGTGGGAAAATGGAGCGGGGCGATGCATGGCTGCGTCTCGCCCATTGTTCACTGCACGATGGTGTGGTGCGCATTGCGGTGTTGACTCTGCGATGTGACCGCGGTCTCCTGTGCGGCAATGGCGGTGGATGGACGAGAGTGTTGGCCCGCGGCGGGAGGGTGGGATCGTGCCTCCTTTTCTCTTTGTTTCTTCCCTTTTGTGAAGGTGTGCACTTATTTTTGGTGTCGGTGATGGGGCAAACAGACAGACAACGTGAATAAAACAAAATGAAAAAGGGCGATATAATGTGGCGGTGTTGTGGTTCGTTGCACGCCTCGTGTTGCTGCGGGGGCGGTGGTCCTCGGCTGTTTCACCGACAGGCGTTGCAGTGCGGCTGCATGGCGCCACGACCACCCTGCCGTGCGAGTGCCACGCCCAACGCCATTGGGACTGCGGGACGAAACAGCCGCGAGTGTCCTTTGGAGCCAGCGGCACCTGCTGGCCGCAGTTGGGCGGTGCGAGTGGGATGCTTCACCGCACGGGTGTTGTGATGGCACCTCGCCGTGGCTCTTGTGATGGTTCCGACGCTGCAGCTCGACATGTGGCGGGGAGTAAAGTGTGGCCGCAGTGGACCATGAGCAGCACCAACATGAGGCTGAGTGATTTCCTTTGGAATTGTGTTGGCGGCAGGACGGCTGTTGATGAAAGAATACAATGTGACGATGGAGGTGTTTGTTCAGGAGCCGGATGATTACGTACAAGACCAGCGGCTCCTTGAAGAAATACTTAACTTAACTGCGCACCAGGCGCTGGAGGCCATTACTAAGCCTCTTCACGAAGGTGTGCTCTCTCTCGAGCAACGTAGGGACTATGAAAGAAAAGCATACGATCACTCCTCTTGCAAGGGGAATACCAAACAGAGTACTCACGCAGGTACTGACAGAAGCGAGGCGGGAGGCAGAGGAAAGGCTAAGGCGAACGCAAGAAATGAAATTTACCATTTCCACTAATATCAAAGAGGTACTGTTTAAAGGAAGAGTTCGCGTCAATGAAATGAGGCTGAACGACTTTCTTACGAGGGAACTGGACGGCAGGGGCATTGTGGACACCAATCGGGATGTCTTGCCGGAGGAGTTTTTCAGGGACCCCACGAAGTATATCCGTGATAAAGGAGCGTTCAACGAAATACAGGCATCATGTCGTTATTTGAGTATGAAGCAAGCTGTAAAGGGTGAAGTGATCTTCGATGAGGATATACGCAGGCTTTGCGATAAGGGTGTCAACAATCTACCGGGGTGGTCATTGGCTGCTGCGGACGTAAAAGCAGCTGTTCATAACTCCACCAAACATTTCTTGGATGCAGCTGCCGAGGAGGCGAGGAAACCAACGACGACGAGCGCACCGGAGAAACTGGAGGGATGCTACGAGTCTGTGCACAATGCGAGGCGGATCCATGCGGTGGAACTTCCGGACGGCGATGAGCGAAATAAAACGGGGACGGGGATGGGGGTGCATGAGGGGAAGCCAGAACAGTCATGGTCGTACAGGGAAGCTGACGACGCTATCGAAGAGAATGACGCTGTGCAGCAATGTGGTGCAGCGCCTCCCGTGTTGGTGGTGCTTGCCTCGGAGAAGGGATGGCCGTACTCGTGGCATACGATACAGGGTCTTCCTAAGGACGTTTTTGTGAACTGTGAGGTGGATCGAGCGTGGCAGATCGTCAAGGGCGACATAACCGCGTGGTTCAGCCCTCACGGTGGGACCGACTTTAAGCCTAGGCGGCGTGTGCTGATTGGGACGCCCGGGATCGGGAAATCGGTGGCTGCCGGCTCGTACCTCCTCTACCAGCTGCTGCACTGCGATGCCGAGAAACTCCAAGTGGTAGTCCATTGTTTTGGTGGACGAGGTGCGTGCGTGTCTGACAAGACCAGCAGGACGGTGACAAGATGCAGCGATGAGGACATGTGCATCTCGGAGTTGAGAGGTTTGAGGAGGCATGGGAGGAATGTGTATATTATCTACGATGTGGCAAAGGAGGGAACGCCGCCACCGAGACATTTTGCGCCTACTTCTGGATGGGGCATGATTGCGGTGCCTTCCCAAAGGTAACGAACTATGATGAGTGGGAGAAGCAATTACAGGCCGCGCGAATCATCGTGAATTGCCCCGACGAGATGGATGTGAAGGCGATGTGCGCCTGGATGACGCGTGATGAGACCAAAGAGAAACAAGCGGAATACTGGAAAGAGGCCAAAAAACACATGGAAAGAGTGAGGCCGATTCCACGTCACGTCTTTGATGAGGAGGCGTTTAATGGACGCTGTGGAGCGGTGAAGTTTGCATTGCAGTCGATCAACGAGGGAACTGTGAAAGAGTGCTTTTCACGGGGAGGTGAGTCGCCATGGTGTTCTGAGGATCCGTCCCACAAGCCTGTGAAAGTTGTTCGGGAAATATACGCAGGCAGTGTCCGTTGATTTAATCACCGCTGTCTGCTTGCCTCGAGGAACGGACATTGGGACGCCTCCCAAGTGTAGCAGAATACAATAGCTTTTTGAGGCGGAGGTTGGCGTCGAAGGATAATATTTTGCCAATATTTTTTGGACGGTTTGCTTTGAAATCGTTCACGGAGAGTGCCTTTGTCAAGGCAATGGCGACGAAGCTCACGGAGTTTGAGCCGCCAACAGGACGTCAAGCAAAGCCCTGCGTCTTGAATTTGGCCCCTGAATTGCATCCCAAGGGAGATGAGGGTTTGCTGCCGAGTGAATATGAAAAAACGATCCGTAAAATAAAGTACGGGGTGCTGCACAAACCGTGGGCCACAAACCTTCCGCTGGTGGACGCCTTTTTTTATTTTTGAAGTCAAATCCAAGGACGCTGGTTGGGCTGCCGATGATTCCGGCGGGTGAGCACCCACCAGCCACACGCGCAATTGCACCCTCATCCATCCATGACGCGGCACCAAAATTTCCTGCCATCCCGCCCTCAATGGGACACGGAGCCCAACTCAACCCAGTCACACGCGGTGCTCCACACCCACAGGAAAAGAGACTCGGGCTGCACACTCCCTCTCCTCATGGCCACGGAAGAAGACAACAGCCACACGCAACTGCCAGCACACGCTACAAAAGAAGCATTCAAATCCACTGCAATGTGCATCTTGTGTGTGGTTGTGTGTGCCTGCAGAAACACAAAGCAAAGAAGTAGAAAAGAGGGAGAAGAGTATGTGGAGAGACGCACAAAAAATGTACAGCGAAGACGCATAACGGAAACAACAAGAAGAAGAACGCTCAAACTCATGACTGCACTGCAGCCCAAGCAGCGGCAATTCACACAAGATTTATTTAAAACAAAAAAAAGCTTTCCCCTTCGTCTTATATAAAACCCCATCACACAAAATAATTACAAATAAAAAGAAATCGTCCATTAATGTTCCACACAAATAACATTTAAAGAACTGCTTGCCGTGTGGCCACACCAAACTGTCTGCGTACATTTTGCCCAAAAAAGAAAATTAAAAATATTTAAATGTCTTTCAACCGTCTGACCCTCCGTGTGTCCGCACATCGTTTATATTTCATGGGGTCATCTGCGTGTTGCTGCTCCCCTCAGCCCTCTCATCGGCGCGTGAGTGCAGCCCGCAGAGCACAGTCACTCGTGTGTGGGGACTGAGAGAAGCACGCAGACATGACGGGAGTCGCGTCACTCCGTCGGGAGATTGAGCGCAGCAAAAGAAAAGAAATCATCAGGAGGGAGAGAAATGCTGACGAGACTGCCAGCGCATGAAGTAAACACACAAAAAAAATCTTAAAAACACGGCGGCAGGGTGTGGCTGTGTGTGTGGCGCTGCGGGTGTCTGCCAGCCCTGGCCGCAATAAAAACAAAACAAGAGGGAAGAAATGTGTGCTCCGCCCCACAGGCCCTCGTCGCACGCCCACACGTCACGGCTCCCTCAGCGCGCCGTTCGTCGCGGCCCCTCCTCATGCGTGCAGCAGGCGAGGCGCACAGGGCCGTCGTCATGAGCGTGTCGGTGGGTGTGCGAGTGGAGCAGTTGGGCGGGAAACACACGGCACCCCTCGCAGGAAGAGTGCGGAAGAAACAATTAAAGAGGGAAGAGCAGAAAAGAAAAAACGTCCATAGTGACTGCCCCCCAAAAGCAAATAAAAAAAGGAGGAATGTGGGGATAAAAGATTTAAAACGCAAAAATTAGTCACAAAGAAAGACTAGCAAAAAATTTAAAGCAAACAGGAAAAAATTAAAAATATTACAATAAAAAACAATAAAAAAAAGCGTGGGACGACCAGCGCACACACACTCTCATTACTCCCGTAAAGCAAAACACACACACAGAGGGAGAGAGAGAGAGGTCGCCCACTCAATGCAATGGAAACAAAACAGAAACAGTTACGGTGCTCCGCCCATGCAGCCAGGCAGGACGGCAGCGGTGCGTGTCGTGCAAAAGAGAGCACCAACGGGCCTGCATGGGTGTGCATGCATATATACAATGGGCACATTATTGTGTGTGCCTCGTGGGGTGAGGTGAGGGCGAGAGTCCATGCAAGGGGACACACACAAAGAGAGAGAAGGAAGAGTGTGTGTGCGGGCGGTGCACGGCTCTCTCACACTCACTCTCACGCGGCCACCACCGCAGCCGCAGCCGCACACGCAAGAAGAAGAAGCAAAAGAGGGGAGGTGGTGTGGGAGACCGCGGTGCTGCCGTCACTGTCGCCAGTCGTCGCCGTTGTAGTTTTCGTGGCTGCGGCCGTCACTGGTGTTTCTTTCGGATTGGCATCTTTATCTTCATTTTGTTTTCCCTCTGCTGTCCCTGCAGCATCAGCTGCTGGATCATCGTCTCCAGTTGTTGATGTGCTGTTGGGATTTGTTGTATTCGATGCTCCCTCCGCAGCAGAAGATAAACTTCGCTGCTCTTTGCCGTCTGCTGAGATCACCTCTGTGGTGCTGGTAACAGCTTGTTTCTTTGTCTCCCCGTTTTCATTCGCACCATCCTCTTCCTCGTCTTCCTTTTGTTCCCGTTCTTCTTCTTTCTTTTTACCTTCTGTTTTTTGGCTCTTGCTGTCCGTCGTTGTACTTGCCGTTTCTGATGCTCCTCCTCCGGGTTTTGGTGCCTGTGACTGGCTCGCTTGCACTTGCTGTGATTCTGACGCCTTTGGTGATTTTTCTTGTGACGCTGAATGTTTACTGGTTCGGACACCTCCTTCAGCGCCACCGACGGTCACATTGTCGTTTTGAGTGCCATTGTCGGACGGAGTACCAGCAGAAGCTGGAGGAGCTGTTTCAGAAGCACCCGCCTCGTCGGCAAAACCACCGCAGCACCGCACCACAGCACGCAGAGGGCACACACCAGCAGCACACGGCCAGTCATCACCATCGCCATCACTCCTGTCAATTGCGTGTAGCCTTCAGCACAAACTAACACTCCGCCAACGCAGAGTGAAAGACACAAACGCTACACCGCACAACCACCGCACAGTCACAAAAAATGGCAGCACCCAGCATCAGCAGCGCACATACAATGAAACAGTTTGAAACAGTACGATTGCAGAACTTGCCCACCGTCCTGTAAAACAGATGTAAAAAAAAAAACATTAATTAGCAAGCAAAAAAAGAAAAGAAAACTACACTCAGGGCTGTGCTGCGCATCCATATGAGTGTGTCCGCGATGCGTTCAACGTGACAGACGTGGGAAGCAACGCGGAGCACACAGCAGCGCACCAGAGGCAAACAAAGCAAAAACGATCATCATAATTACTCTCACTTTATATACATCGGACCACAGTAGACGTACACAAATCCCCGTGGCTTTAAGTGCTGGCACGCACAGCCCGCACACACCTCTTCAGCCCACAGCGGTGTACGCCAGCGCGGATGCGGCGAGCACCAGCGGGGCACACACCCACGCAGAGCTGCTGAGGCTGCCGTCCACTTCGCGAAGCCGCGACGGTGCGTGGGTGGTCGTCGTGGTTAGCGCCTCCGTAGTCGTAGTGGTGGTCGTCGTGGTCATCTGGGCAGAATCTTTGGCTTCCTCAGTTGCTTTCTCTGCAGCCGTACTCGTGTGGCTTTGTGACTCTGATGTACCATCCGTACCCTCTCTCTCTAAAGTACTGGTCGCAACACTTGAATGCGAATCCGGACCGGCCAAACTTTGTCCATCCCTGGCAGTATCATCCTGTTCCGCAGCGGGCACCGAACCTGACGACCCCGTCTTACCTTTCCCCTGTTCTCCCTCTGGGGGGGAACGGAGAGTGGTGGCGGGACCATTTGCTTCATCCTCAGTCTCAGAGTTAACGACCAGTTCCTTTGCTGTAATCACACTTTTCGTCGAAAGGTCTTCAGGCTCAGTATGCTTGTTAGTGTCCGTTGGCTCTGTTTTAATACTCGTCGTCGTCTGGGAAGAAGCTTGAACCGGCGTATCCTTTGCATCACACACGGACGGGCAGCAGCACAGGGCGAGCACCAACAGGGCACACAGCAGACAGCACTTCATCATCATCGTGAGTGTGGTCGTTCAGTGGTGTGGAGCTGATCTGCACAGTGAGGGACATGGAGAGCAACAGGGGAGACGAGAGGTGCGGCAGACACACACAGAGGGCACACCACACGAGGAGAGGGCAGCAGCCAGGCATGCACCGTACGCCGCACACCACGCACGACACACACTCCAATCCGCGGCAGCAGGCACACACACACACAGCCCTGCCGCAGCACCAACACACAGATGGAAGAGGGAGAAGCAAACAGGAGCGGCACACAAGGCTCCACCGCATGCACACACGGCGAGAGCGGTCCGTCGTGCCTGCACCCCTCACGGAGGGTACGCACACACACAAGAAGGTGCAGCACACACAGCAACACAAAAGCAAAGTAACAATTAAAATGAGATCCCCGCACACCACGTGGATTGTTGGTCCACGGGAAGTGCAGCCAATATTCATCACAGAGCAACTTATTCTCTTGTTTTGTTGTATGCTGTTACAATAACGAGTGAGTAGCGCAAGGGCCGTCCGCACAAAAGTGGCAATCATTCTGTCGTAAAAGGAACGTTCTGCGGGCTGGGGCAGTCCCAAACAGTCGCAGTCCATATTCCCAGCGACGAGGGCATTCCCGCAGTGGATGAGGCGGAGTCTCCCGTGGTCCGTCGGGGATCAGCAGCCCGTGGCGTCTGTTATGAGGCGGTGGCGGAAGTGCCTGGTCCATCTCGAGTGCCCGCGTTTGTGCTTCTTGCGGTGTCTTGCCTGCTGGCATGCCTGGCGACTTCGGTGGCAACCTGCGTGCGAGGCGCCTGTTAAGAAGACGGTGGCGCCATTGCGGCATCCGCATGTGAGGCTCTCTCAAACCATTGGAACGCCAGGACGAGCACGTCGAGCATGTGCCGTCATACTGTGGGTGAACGACCGCACTCTGCCGCAGGTTGGGCGGGAGGACGTCAATCCGCCGCTCGCTTGCCGGCAAGGAGTTGCGGTGCTCACGTCGGGAAGAAGCTCCGGGAGAGGCGGGCCATTCTCCTCAGTGTGAGAGAGCGGCGCCACCGACACAGAGGGTCGCTTGTGATCCGCAGGGCGCATGCCGGTCTGCCGAAGAGTGGGCTGGGGTCGCATCGCGCCTGCGCGCGGTGCCGCCACTCGGGGACCGATGTCCGGGTCAACACCAGGAATAGGGTCCTCGCCACACCGAAATGTGCCTGTCACGCGGTGTACGCGCCTTCTGCTTCCTCATGAAAATCCTTCCAGCATAACCTCTCGACAGCGGTAAGGAATTCCACGTGCCAGATTGGGATGCATTCTTGCGGGAGAGATCTTGCCATGACGGCATCAGCGTCCGCTGTCACGCTGCGTGGGATTCCGCAGTGCCAGGGGAAAATGTGGAGCCAACTGTGTGACCTCGATCCTCCAGTGAAAGCGGCACGGTACAAATCTCTTCGGTGAAGTCGTCGTGCACCGCCAGCGGGCCAAGGCATAGCGCCTCCATCGCCGACAAAGCATATGTGGCAACAGGAACTCGTGTGGGCGATTGGGATGCTGCTGCAAGGCGGAGAACTGGGAAGTGTCTGTGGTCATGCTCAGTGGCAGGACACTCCGCTCGGCAGGATCATGCAAGGCTGCCAGCAGCTGCGCGGTGAGGCCCCACAGGGAGCTCCGCTGTCCGGGGAATGGGGTGGCAGCGCGGCGGATCCAGACACACATGCCCCCAGCGAGGCGTACGCCGCCTCAACGGCCGATAGTCTGACACCGTCCAGGGCGTCCCTGGCGTGCCGTGGCTGGAATACGTCCAACCCGCTGCAGCTCCCATTACCCCAGACAACAATGCGGTGCTCAGCATTTGGGGCGCGGATGTGGTGCGGGGAGATCTCCATGTGGCGGCGGACGCGTCGCAGTCCGTTGAGGACGGCATCTCCCGGCAGAGAAATGGTCGTCGCTGCCTTCCAATGTATTGACGACGGCATGGTATCCAAGCAGATTGCGCCACGCACGTCCTCCATATACCGGAGACGCGTGAGGTGTTCGTGCTGCGTGGGTGCGCGGAACCCAATGATCCTCCGCAGCGGTGCTGGACTGGCTGCTGGGTGGAAAGAAGCACCCTTTGATGATGCGCGTGGGCCGAGCGATGCCGTGCAGCTGTCGCGGTGCCGCACTTCCAAGCCGTGGAGGTGAATGGGAGCTGGACACGGTGCGATTACCTCGCCGCCGTGGTGAAACGCAGTGTGGACGCATCCAACAAGGCAGGATTGCATGGTGTGCTGGGACGCACCAGCCTCTGCGCCCAGCCGCGGCTGATGGCAGAGTAGTGCGGTCTACTTTGGTGTCTGTGTGAAGAATTTTCCCGTTCTTTACATTGTGTTACGCGCCGATGGTGCGTTGGCGTTTTTTGATTTGGTAGGAGACTTGCGTTTCCGAAGAAGCCGTTGCAAGTGTTCAGCGTCGTTGTGAATAACAGATGTGAACCTGTCCCCGTGAAGGTGACAACAACGACCCCGGATGGCTTCATCTGATGTCTCACAGTGAGTTTATTGAACAGGATGTTTGATGTTAATTTTGAGGGCTTTTGTGGGGAAGGTGGGAGGTTGAGGGCATGAGGACTGAATTCATTTGTGTGGCTGCGCTCCGTTGAGTTGCGGCCAGTCGCGGCACTCTTTTGGGGTTTGGCGGCTCGTCTTGTTTGCTTAATTCCCACCGCAGCACGTGGATAACACCGATCCGAGGAACATTTGTTTGACGGCGTGTGAGCTGCTGACGTGCGTGGTGCATGGGCTATGTGATTGTGTGGGGAGGTGCATTGGGGTGACGAATAGTTTTCTTTGGCGTGTCGCGGTGTGTCGGAATGGTGTTCGGATGACATGTGGAGGGTGTTGTTTGTGGTTTGTGTGTCTTTTCTGGTGGAGCCGACATGTGTGCGGGGATTGCGGCATTGCTGGCTGACAGCTCCACGTCACTTTTCAGCATTCCTGGATGTGCTGAGGAATGACGGCTGGCGACCAGCGTGTTGGTGCTGCTGGTGGGAATAAGTGCATCGGGAATAGGTCATTTTCTCTTTTCCGTGCTGGAGCCGATGGACTGGCACGAGGGCACCGGCTGCAGGCTGCCTGCCAGCACGTGTGAGCAGCGGATCCATGCACACACCGACGCTCATCACAAGAGCGTGTGCAATCACAGTGGCATTTGTGGCGTGCTTTTATGGACGTCAGCCCACCGAAGAATGTGTGAAGCAAACGGCTGACTGCACACGAGGAAATGAGTGCGTGCACTGTGCCGTGTTTCAGCGTTGATGGCAGAGCGGCAGGAGGCCCGTGCTGGCAACTGAGATGTTTGCGTCGCGAGGGATGTCGGTGTTGATTTTGGATCGTCGAGGGTGAAGTGATTTTGCTGCTGCCCGTGTGTGTGGCCACTCCGGCGGAGGGCGGACACAAAAGGGAGGAATGCAGGCGCTGCGTGTGTGTGTGCAGGTGCCATGCAACAACGTCACAAGAAACATGCTGCGACTCGGTGACCCTCACATCGTTGTGGTCCTCACGCACAGCGGAGGCACGGCGCACACCGATGCACTTAGTGGACGGAGTGAGGCATCTTTCGAGGCGCAGCAGGGAGCAGGATGTGTTGACGCAGCCACGACGTGCATGGAGTGTCACGATGGCACAGTCAGCTGCTTCTGGTGGAATAATTGCTTCTCGGAGGCAACAGAGAGAGGGAGAGAGCTGCTCCTGCTGCTGGCGTCGTTGCTGCCTCTTGTGGCCTCCCATGCCGATTATTGTCTGTCCGCTGATCATGGGTGGTGTGCCTCCACTAGTGACGTCGTCTGCAGGCATTTCACAGCACCAGTGAAACACACATCACGTCGCATGCTTTGGCTGTGGATGTGGTGTCGTGCATGCAGCCGGCATTATTTTGCCCGACTCCTTTTCACTGCTTTGCGACAAATGGATGCGTCGCCACCCGAGTCATTCACTGCAGCTCCGTGTGTTGTACTGCCAGCACAAGACTCTCCTGTTGTCTGGCGCCTGGCTGACAGTCCAACACCACTGCGTTGGGACATGCAAGGATGTGGACTGCCGCTCACGGTGTTGCGCACCGCTGTTTGGATGCGGCAGCCACACGAGCGGATGTATTGTGGCACAATCAAATGCGTGAAGTACGCGGAATCACAGCGGCTGCAGTAATATCAGCGGTGTGGCACCACGGAGTATGTGAGGGGGTGATGCATGATGAATCACAGTGGGCGGCATGCGAGGGAAGCGCACCGCGACGGAGCGTCGTCCCGCCCTCAGCCTGCAGGAGAATGTACGCCCACAAAATATATGGACGAGACACCACCAAACACACATGCCCTTCCATGCACCAATAAATAGGAGCGAAGGTGCGTTCTGGTGTGTGGGAGTCCACTCACACATTTTATTCCCACCGCAATAAACGGTGAGGAATCGGGTGCCACAGCAACGAAAGGAAAAACAAACATCTATTGCGGCACTTTACCAGCGAAAGGCAGGAGCAACACAAACCGAATTCTTGGCTGCATCAACACAAGAAACATTCACAGGAGGGAAAAAAAAAAAAATTGTGCACCCTGCAGGAATCCCCAACACACGACCCAGGCATGAAGGTTTGCCCTCCTCAAAAAAACAAAACAACACATGCAGACATCTGCCAACATTCAGACAGGAACACAACTAAATGATTGCTTGCTTCATTCCATTCCTTACGGTTACATTTTAGCATGCGGCCGCTGCGGTAGTGGCCGGGCCTGCATGAAGTGGTGTGCGCTGAATATCAACGAAGGCAAAGGGCAACTGAACCGTTTTGTGATGAATATCGGCTGCACTTCCCGTGGACCAACAATCCACGTGGTGTGCGGGGATCTCCCCCTTTTTTATTGTTACTTTGCTTTTGTGTTGCTGTGTGCGCTGCACCTCCTCTCTTGTGTGTGTGCGTACCCTCCGTGAGGGGTGCAGACACGACGGACCGCTCTCGCCGTGTGTGCATGCGGTGGAGCCTTGTGTGCCGCTCCTGTTTGCTTCTCCCTCCTCCATCTGCGTGTTGTTGTTGCGGCAGGGCTGTGTGTGTGTGTGTGTGCTGCCGTGGATTGGAGTGTGTGTCGTGCGTGGTGTGCGGCGTACGGTGCATGCCTGGCTGCTACCCTCTCCTCATGTGGTGTGCCCTCTGTGTGTGTCTGCCGCACCTCTCGTCTCCCCTGTTGCTCTCCATTTCCCTCACTGTGCAGATCAGCTCCACACCACTGAACGACCACACTCACGATGATGACGTGCCGTCTGCTGTACGCCCTGTTGGTGCTCGCCCTGTGCTACTGCCCTTCCGTATGCGTTGCGCAGGATCCTGAAAAAGTTCAAGCTCCTGATGTTACTTTAACCCCCAGCGTTACACTGTCCCTTCCATCAGAGGAACCGCTTGAGGAGGCCGGTGAGTCAGAGTCGCTAAATACGGGGGCCGATACGGAAAGGGGAAAAGCTGTCTTAGTGGGAGAACAAAGTTTGGCACATCCGGAACAGCAATCAAAAGGCGCACTCAGTAAGTTGCAGACAGAAGTTGCGAACAGTACTACAGAGACACAAAGTCTCACGCACCCATCCGCAGAGAAAGCAGGTCAGAAAGCCGAAGATCCCGCAAAGACGACCAAGACGACAAACAAATCTCCAGCCCAGACGACCACAACCACAAACGCACCAACCACGACAACCACCACTGCGCCAGCCACCACAACACAGGCACCAACCACGACGACTACAGAGGCGCCAGCTGTGTCGACCACCCGCGCACCGTCACGTCTTCGCGAAATTGACGGCAGCCTCAGCAGCTCTGCGTGGGTGTGTGCCCCGCTGCTGCTCGCCGCATCCGCGCTGGCGTACACCGCTGTGGGCTGAAGAGGTGTGTGCGGGCTGTGCGTGCCAGCACTCAACCGCGGGGATTTGTGCGCGTGTGTTGTGGTTCACTGTATAAAATAAGAGGAAATAATGATTGTGTTTTGCTTCATTTGCTTCTGCTGCCGTGTTGCGTGCTCCGCGTTGTGCCCCGCATCCGTCACGTTGAACGCATCGCGGACACACTCTTATGCATGCGCAGCACAGCCCCGGGTGTAGTTTTCTTTTCTTTTTTTAATTACTGTTTTTTATTGCTTGCTTTTAAACTTCTCTTTTGCAGGGCTGTTTGAAGGTTCTGCAGTTGTACTGATTTCATTTATCTCGTGGTGTGCGCTGCTGATTCTGGGGTGTTGCCATTTTTTGCTGTGCGTGGTGTAGCGGCCGTGTCTTCTTTTGCTTTTGCTCTTAGTTGACGGGGAGTTAGTTTGTGCTGAAGGCTGCACGCAAGTGACGGGAGTGATGGCGTTGATGATGACTGGCCGTGTGCTGCTGGTGTGTGCCCTCTGCGTGCTGTGGTGCGGTGCCGGCGGTGGCTACGCTGAGGATGTCGATGTTGTTTTTGGTCATCCCGGAACTCGTGGCGAACGTGGAGGTGGAGCTGTCGGTCAATCTCCTCCCGCAGGTGGGAGTAATGGTGGCAGTGGAGGTTCAAAGGCTGATAGTCCTCATGGAAGTGAAAGTGAACCCTTGGATTCTACTTCTGATGAAGAATCATCATCTCTCGATATCGATCAGGAATTGGATCCAAATCCGCCTGAGGAACATGTACTCCAAAAGGAAGTGGACCCCATAGGAAAACAGGATCACTCAGAATCAGGGCCTCAAGATGCATTGCCGCCTGATGCGAATGGAACGGTAACACTTGATTCTGATGCACAATTACAGTTGTCCGATACCAAAAAAAAACAAACTGAAGTTCTTACTAATGTTGGTGGCGGTGAAATTGCGGATGGGGAAAAAGACAGTACCGGCCGCAGTAACGGGTTGTCCCCTAATAAAAGCGACCCCCCAGCACTGTTAGAACCAAGAATCAAAGAGGTATCACAACCAACAGAACCTTCACCACCACCAGCAAATCTATCACCGGCGCCACAAGAACTTCCTACGGCAGTATCACCAGCGGAGCGGCCACCAGCAATAGCCGTTTCCGCAGGAGAAACAAACCCAACAGCATCAACAGGCTCACGGAATGCAACAGAAACGACAACCACGACGTCACCGTCACACAGTAAAACGGCGCCTGAAGCAGCGGAAACACCTTCAGGAAATGGTGAGCCAAACCAAAAAATACAAGACACGGACACACCAGATTCGATGAAGGATGGACCTACAAGTCTTCCAGCGGAAACAGTAGTATCATCTGTATCTAAAAGCGGCATTGGTGGAGCTCACAACAAGGAGGACAAGGTTGACGACGGCGCTCAACGGCCTAACACCAAAGAACCACAAGACGGGCCCGAAGATGGTAATACCAACGATGCTCCCACATCCACTGAGGCGGCACCACAAAAAGCACTAACAGCCACCATCACTCAAACAAATGTTACGGCTACAAAAGGCGACAGCGACGGCGGCACTGCGGTCTCCCACACCACCTCCCCTCTTTTGCTTCTTCTTGTTGTTGCGTGTGCGGCTGCTGTGGTGGCCGCGTGAGAGTGAGTGTGAGAGAGCCATGCACCGCCCGCACACACACTCTTCCTTCTCTCTCTCTGTGTGTGTGTCCCCTTGCATGGACTCTCGCCCTCACCTCACCCCACGAGGCACACACAATAATGTGCCCATTGTATATATGCATGCACACCCATGCAGGCCCGTTGGTGCTCTCTTTTGCACGACACGCACCGCTGCCGTCCTGCCTGGCTGCATGGGCGGAGCACCGTAACTGTTTCTGTTTTGTTTTTATTGCATTGAGTGGGCGACCTCTCTCTCTCTCCCTCTGTGTGTGTGTTTTGCTTTACGGGAGCAATGAGAGTGTGTGTGCGCTGGTCGTCCCACGCTTCGTTTCCTTGTTCTTGTTTTATTGTTTTTATTGTGTTGTGGTTGAGTGCACACGTTGCACTTTCTGATCGGCTGCATGCTTTGGATGCGGACACTGGAGTTTTCTTTTTTATATATGTTTTCGTTTTTGTTGAGGAAGCGCCAGTTTCTTGTATTCTTGTAAAGTCATTAAGATTGTCTTTGGCTTATGAAATGAGTCCTTTGATTCACGTCACCATGCGGTCTGCATCGCCTCTGGTGCTGCTATTGATGATCTGTGCGATGTGATTTGTCGGCGGGTGTCCTGCTTTCATCCTGAAGTATTCCCTATTTCGAGAAGATGTGGAGCGCTCCCACAGCGAGGTTTATCTCGTTTACGGTGAGGAAAATGCATCTCAGGGCGCAGGATGCATTGCGGGTGTGCAGCGGCGTCTGGAAGGACCGAAAGGTGCCCATCCGCATTAAGACTTCAACAAGGAACCCGTGTGGCATCAGGAAGGAGTGCGGCTTCTTTTGGCGTTGCGCAGTAAATTCTTTGGACGACGCGTTTGGCTGTAAGAATGGTGCTTTGACCTTTGCGCACGAGAACATCCTTGCCGAGGAGACTGTCCCTGCTGCTGTAAACCCGCATGCGGATCGTCTGCTCTTCCAGCCACTGGAGGGTCCGCTGACTGTGTCCTCATTTGCCACGGGCAGCGTTTGCAGTTTTTTTACGGTAACTTCTGGGCATCGTTCCGCTGGTGTTTTCAATGCTTTCATGGTGCTGCACGTGGCTGCGGCGTTTGGCGGTGTGTGGGTACTGCCGTGCGCCACGCTGGAGGATGGCCGTCCAGTCGCCGGCGCCATGCACTTTTTCTGTCAGTTTTATTTCACGGATGCATCGCCACCCGCCTCGCCGCGCACCTGTTGGCCCATGCTCTCGGGTTCACCTGCCCGCACATGGCAGGCCGCAGCATGGTAAGGAATGTTGCCGGTGTGCGTGGCAGAGCGCTGTTGGCGGTGGTGCACTCGACGAGTGCCGCGATGCCTGCAGGGGAGCACCACGACTGCGACGGCATTGATGGCATGGAGCTGCAGGATGACGATGGGAGCGGGAGGACGCTGGAGTCGCACTGGTCACAGCGCCACGCGAGGGATGAGCGGATGGCACCGATTGTGGGCGCCGGCTGCTGCAGAGGAAGCGCTTCGCACCGAACATGAGTGAATATTGCTACATGCTTTGCGCATTGGGCGTTTCTGCCAGATGCTGCGCGTCGGACCGGTATTCCAGCGGTTGGTGTAGACGGAGTATCCTTGAAATGTCAGCAAAACGCCCGATGGACAGTTGCCCCATCAGTGATCCCGCACTGGATGTGAGGGATGCTGCCGCTGTTATTTGGAGGGGAGAATATTTTTCTGCGATGCCTGGGGATGAGTCATCTTCGTGGTGTCTGGACACGCTTCCCACCAACACGACGGATGCGAGGGACCCGGAGGAGACACATCTGAGTGCTGTAGCGCATGCGGCATTGAGGTGCCTCAGTATGCAGGTGCATTTGGAAGTGACTGAAAAGGGCAACGTCCGTTGTTCCATGCACGGACGGAGCGACGATTGCGTGGGCCGCTCGACCCTGCGCTGGGGGAAACGCTATTTGCCGTGACCACGCGCAGGTGTGCACGATATCCGCCACCAGCGGTAGCCTACTTCCGGTGGTTCCGTGGGACGGCGAGGAGAGAGCATGTGGAGCAGGACGGTTTCACCGGCATCTACTGAACAAGGATTGCCAGGGGCATCCGTCACCGTTGCGGGGAGCATTGATCCCGACCACGGCACACCACCGAAGGATGTAGACACGGCTGTTCCCGAAAGGAATTTATTGACCGAGGAGAAGTGGATCCGGCCAGGATACCCCGACAGACCGCGAGAAGCTTCTCTCGGCGGCAGGGATCGAAGCAGCGAGACGGACGGCGAGCAGGCCCGTCCCCGACTCCCCGTGATGACACACTGCTGCTGCTTGTCCCTGTCCGCTGCTTCTTCTGCTTGTCTCTGCCGCCGCCGTGGCAACACTCTATCGATTTGTGGTGTGGTCGGCGTTGCGCTGCAAGGGGACTGCGCTTCCTTCTGCTTGGCCTGCAATCAGCACTGGAAGCCCAATAGAAAACGATCCATTTCAATGGGTCTCTTTCTCCATATGCATGTGCTGTGTGTACTCCGTCTGACTTTGTGTTTGAAATTGGTGATACTCCCGATGAGCACTGCTCTTCTTGTGTTGGTTGCCGATGTGGGGCCACCGTATGGTCGTATGGCTTTGCTTGTGTGCTTGTTGGATTTTCTGAGACGCACATACACAAAAAACGGTGCGAGTCAAATGTGCGCACACAAGGCACACACACGCATATCCAAGCACATTGTCTGTGTGACTTCTACTTGACATGGTATGCGGGGCGGGTTGGTGCGGTAAAGGCCGACGGAAGCTGGCAGCCGCGTGAGCCCAGCAATGGCGTTTGTGGTTGTGTGCGGGATCATATGTTCCATCAGATGCTTGACGCCGTTCATGGATTGTCCAAAGTTTTTTACTGCGATGCCCATGCTGCGGCTGTGCTAAACTGCTCAATGCGTCTCCATGATCTCATGGAGCACGGCGTGACGCTGCTCGGGGACCTCATGACGCCGCGGCAGCCGATTATCAGCAGCCCTGCGCCCTACTTTTTGCCGTGGAGGATTCGTCTGTGAGCCGCGTGGCTGAGGATTGGATGGCAAAGGTCCCGCACAGGGATGCACACATCTTTGCGTTGGGGTGCACCCCGCATCGCCGCCTTCAACTGGTGCGGGCTCGGATAGCGCCGAGGGCGATGCGTTCCAAGGACAGTATGTTAGACTTCGCCGCCACTGAAGTGCTGGTGTTCCACCCCAGCATGCAGAATGAGTTCTTTCAGCTGCTGTCGCCACTGTCGCCGCCGACTCGAGAGTCCGTTTTGAACGTTGCTGAGTCACTTATTGTGGCGGCTTTTCACGCCATGAACAACGGTGTGCCTGTTATTCGCCACCAAAACAGAGGCAGCATCTGCCATGGGTTTGCCAGGACCTTTTTTGAGGGCTTTTCAGGCTCTGCTACGACGAGCCGGATTTCGCTTAGGGGCGCCGACAGCTGCGGCAACCCGGTGCGGATCATCGTTGATTGGGGCTGTGTCACGGTGACGCCGCTGATGCACCAACGCACATGTCAGTGTCTGCTTGATGACCTGATGCCGCTGGAGAATAAATTGTATGAGCAGACCCGTAGGAATCGTCTGGGTTTGGGCTCGAAGCGGCAGTAATTGATGAGGAAGATGTATACTAGTGCTCCTACCGTCATTGTTTTCTTACGCAGTGCGTGTAGGAGCTTTCGGCGGCGCTGAAAAAACTCCACGCGTATCACCCGGGATTGGCGCAGGGCGGGGAGCCGAAGGCCAATCCTGCGAAGCTGGGCAGTGCGGTGCGGGCTCCGCCGGAGTTTCGGGAGAGGCAAGCCAGACCGTCGCTGCACATCGATTTTTTGCGCGAGGCTTGTGGCACAGTACTGGGAGAAGCGAATGGCGGAGGTGTGGGGGGTGGAACAAGACATCGCCGTTGGGCACAAACTCCTCAGGAAATACGTGGATGGTGTGCGGCACCTGACGAGGGATGCCGCAACGTCCCGGCCTGTGCGTCTGTGTCTTTTCCTGTCGCTTGTGACTGCGAGCAGCACCGACGAGTTGACGGAGGCCAATAAGCAGCAGCTGATCCGAGACGGTGGACTGACGCCCGAAGCCCATTTGTCTGCGAATCTTGAGTATCTGGCGAGGAGGTCCGGGAGCGTGCAACCAGAGAGCACGGCGTCGGCGCAGAGCTAACGGAGCACGAGTGCCTCTGCGAGCAACGCTGCGACGGACGAGGATCCGTTTCTGAAGCAGAGCTGCATGATTATGGAGACGGGCAGGAATAGGATGCTGCGGGTTGGGCTGTCGTTGGCATCGGTGGAGCGCGATCATGCGATGAGGCCAAATGGCGCGAGTTGTGGTCAAAACAGTGGAGCATGAGGGAAAAACGCCGGGCCGCTTCAAGGGTGTGGTGGCAAGTGGGAGAATCATCCCGATCTGTGTGGCGGTGGTGGTGGGACGATTGCCCTCACAACTCCTCAGCGCATAGTGCTGCTTGTTTTGGGTGGTGTGGCCTGCAGCGAGAGGCGCTCGGTCCATGAGATATCCAAAAGGTATGGCCGTGAGGTGCTCATTGGGGAGCCTCGCTGCGTCCTGAGGTGCGTTTGTGCAGGGAATTAGCACCCTACGGCACTGTGACTCACGGGCGAGACACGCACAGGAATGCATCGAGGGCCAAAGAGTGGAACAGATGCAATCACACACGATTGCGGGTGTCTGTGGAAATTGTGTGCGCTTCTTCCTGCATTCCGTTCCTCTCCATGAAGCGTTTCATACAATGCACGTGTGTGTGATTCAACGGCTGCGCTGCTTGCCTTTTACCTTTGTTTTCTTGCGTGTGCGTTTGCGGGCCATTTCCATGCAACTAAGAAGGCGGCTAAAAAAGGAAAGACATTTGTGGAGCATGCACCCACGGCTTCAGTGTTCATCCACTAGTGCTGACCTTTTTTGCCAGGGCATTTGTGCACGCTTTTCCCTCCATTGTCTATTTTTTTCGCGCAGGAATCAACAGGTGGGCATTCGTGAGTGCTGCGGCGGGCTGTTGTTGCCCTCGCCGGAACGCGCTTAACGGCGTCAGTTCCATCACTTTTTGCACAAAAGGAATGGGACTTTCTCCGGATCCTCACCGCAGGCGCATGCCGTGGACGGCCGCAAAGGAGTGTGTGCCCGGTGTTGTTCGTAGCTCCAAGGAAAAGATGGTGTTGGATGGTGCACGACGAGTGGATGTGGATTGCGTTGACCGTGCATCGCAGGTGTATCCGCTGGAGGCATTGCGGGCGGCCGTCGCCACATGCGAGTACAACATATTTAGAGGAAAAAACATTTTTAATTGGTCTCTCAGGTGGAATCCAATGTGCTCAGGCAATGCTTTACGGCAAGGAGTGGCCGGAGGGGACGCACGACGAGGACGCCACTCGCACCGCCATTTATTTCCGTCGCCGCGAGACCACAACGCTGTCCGCGCCAGTACGCCTTGCGGATTTTCCGAGGCGGCATGCGCTGTTCTGTTTGTCGCCACTGTTCCCCCATCCCCGAGCGTCGGTGCAGACGTCCCTGTCGATGCAAGTTCCTATCGATTGCGGACACACCCATTGATTGATGCGGCCGGCACCGCCCCCAGCAGCTGGTGCACTGGGACTGGGGACGAGAACACAGCAGACCAAGTTCGGTCAGATGGTGCTGGCAGCCCTGTCAGCGTCTCGCCTACCACAGCGGCGAGCACAGAAATCGACGGGAAAGGAGAGGAATCAAATGACTGCCAGGGAAACAATTGTCTTTTAACATCGCTCCCAGTCAAACAGCCGGAAGAATTAACGACAACATCAGTCACTAACAATGACGAAGCAACAACGACCACCGCCGACAGCGACAGCACCACCGCGGCCTTCCAAGCCACCTCCCATCCTTTGCGTCTTATTGTCACGTATGCGTGCTGCTGCTGCTGCTGCGGTGGCGGTGCCTGCATGAAGTGGAGTGCGCTGAATATGGACGAGGGCCGAAGGCAACCGATCTGTTTTTGTGATGAATATTGGCTGCACTTCCCGTGGACCAACAATCCACGTGGTGCGTGGGGATCATTCCTTTTTTATTATTGTTACTTTGCTTTTGTGTTGCTGTGTGCGCTGCACCTCCTCTCTTGTGTGTGCGCACCCTCCGTGAGGGGTGCAGGCACGACGGACCGCTCTCGCCGTGTGTGCATGCGGTGGAGCCTTGTGTGCCGCTCCTGTTTGCTTCTCCCTCCTCCATCTGTGTGTTGGTGTTGCGGCAGGGCTGTGTGTGTGTGTGTGTGCTGCCGTGGATTGGAGTGTGTGTCGTGCGTGGTGTGCGGCGTACGGTGCATGCCTGGCTGCTGCCCTCTCCTCATGTGGTGTGCCCTCTGTGTGTGTCTGCCGCACCTCTCGTCTCCCCTGTTGCTCTCCATGTCCCTCACTGTGCAGATCAGCTCCACACCACTGAACGACCACACTCACGATGACGACGTGCCGTCTGCTGTGCGCCCTGTTGGTGCTTGCCCTGTGCTGCTGCCCGTCCGTCTGTGCCGCGGCACCTGAATTGCCTGAAGCTTCTTCCAATATAACCACGACGAATAAAACTCAGCCTCCAAATGAGGATGCGGGTTTGTCAAGGCCGTTAAATACGATGCCTGTTGTGGAAGAGGAAGCAATTGACGTCAAGGAACCAGTTCCGACCGGTCCGGAACAAAAATCAGCTGATGTGACCGTTATCTTACAGGAAGAAGGTACGAACGATACGACAGAGTCAAAAAGTGGCCAAAGTATATCCGAGGAACAAGCAGACAAGAACGCCGAAGCCCTTTCCAAGAGAACCACGACAACTACAACACGCGCACCAACGACAGCCACGACCACCACGACCGCTGCGCCAGCCACCACCACCGCCACACCGGAGGCTCCTACTACGACTACCACCCGGCCCACGCACCGTCACGTCCTCGCGAAATCGACGGCAGCCTCAGCAGCTCTGCGTGGGTGTGTGCCCCGCTGCTGCTCGCCGTATGCGCGCTGGCGTACGCCACTCTGGGCTGAAGAGGTGTGTGCGGGCTGTGCGTGCCAGCACTCAGCCACGGGGACATGTGTACGTCTACTGTGGTCCGATGTATAAAGTAGGAGTAATTATGATTCTTTTGTTTCATTTGCCTCTGCCGTGCTGTGTGCTCCGCGTTGCTTCCCACATCCGTCACGTTGAACGCATCGCGGACATACTCATATGCATGCGCACTGGAGCCCTGGGTTTTTTCTTTCTTTATTGTTTCATATTGCTTTTTAAACTTCTGGTTTGCAGGACGGTGTGCGAGTTCTGCAATCGCACTGATTCCATCTGTTTCGTGGTTTGTACGGCTGCGGCTGCGGTGGTGGCCGCGTGAGAGTGAGTGTGAGAGAGCCGTGCACCGCCCGCACACACACTCTTCCTTCTCTCTGTGTGTTTCCCCTTGCATGGACTCTCGCCCTCACCTCACCCCACGAGGCACACACAATAATGTGCCCATTGTATATATGCATGCACACCCATGCAGGCCCGTTGGTGCTCTCTTTTGCACGACACGCACCGCTGCCGTCCTGCCTGGCTGCATGGGCGGAGCACCGTAACTGTTTTGTTTTGTTTTTATTGCATTGAGTGGGCGACCTCTCTCTCTCCCTCTGTGTGTGTGTTTTGCTTTACGGGAGTAATGAGAGTGTGTGTGCGCTGGTCGTCCCACGCTTCGGCTTTTTGTTTTGTTTTCCTTTTTGATTTTGTGGTTGAGTGCACCCATTCCGCGGCTGCGTGTGTGTGTGTGCGATGATATGAGTAATTTGCGTGTGTGCTATCTGCCTCTCTCTGCCGTTGCTTTCTTCAGACTCTCTTGTGGCGCACAGCTGCTCCGCAAGTATAGGCGCTGCCAAACACACAAGCACATGCACACACGCCATGCCGTGTTTAAAAAGCTGTGAACTGGCGTGAATGCTGAGAACGCACGCACGTTACGGAGGGTCACGGAGGGCATTGTGGAGGTCGGTGTGTTGGTGCTTGTGGCTGTATTTGGCAACTCTCATATCTACCGTGTTGGAACGGCCGGTGTGTTCGTGGGCCGCTGAAGAGAGCAACGGCGAAAATGGTGACTCCCACGCAGTGCGTTCACAGTAGCATCTCGGTCAGTGGCAGCACGGGGAGAAACAGTCATGACAATTGCAATGCCGTTACGCTTTTTTTCGAGCACCGCAAGAAAGAGTAAAATATATTTGCACACACGACGCTTTGCACCCCGCTCCAGGGCTGGGCATCACGATGAGGCTGCCGTGCGGTGATGCCATATGATATGAGCTGCTGGGAGAGAAAGAGAGAGCGTTGTGCAAGTGGTGGCAGGTTGGTGGACTCTCACACAAATACTGCAACACCACGAGGATAGCAGACTAAACATTCCGCGTGCAGGGAGCGTTGCGGCCGATAAGGAATGTGTGCGACGGTGATGGACGCTCAGTCAACGACGGGTTGACGGTTTCTCCCATTGATGGAGTCGGTGCGCACGCGGTGTGTATTGCCGCCTCTGTGGTCTCCTGTTACTCCACTGTTTGTTCCGCATCCTGACGCATCCCTTGCACTAAATCGTTTTATTTCTTTTATTTCTCTTTTTCCTTTGCCTTCCGCCTCCCGCAGCCACGCTGCGCTGCTACTCACACGAAACTAAGAAATGCATTCACCTCAGGCCATGCGCCAGCCACGCCATGCCACGCCGCTACACCCATTTCTGGTGTTGCTGCTGATGTACTGCGCCACTGCGTGTATTGCCACTGCACCCGCTCTGCAGCACCGCCGTGGATATGACGAGACGATGGGGAGTAGCGGCCCGCTGCCGACCGCAGTGTTGCATGAGGTGCCACGCAAGGGACAGGGTGCCATGCAGGCGTACACCGTCGCCGCACAGGATGACGACAGTGGCTGGGAACCGATCCGCATCGGGGTGTTCACGGATGGACTGAAGAGCACGAGGGGGAAAAAGACGTACTGCGAAAATGATGGGGATGAGTGCGACAACATCTTGGGGGAGTGGATAACTTGTAAAGAAGAACATGTCTTGTCAGTTGAAAAGAAGAGATTGTACACTGGAAAGATTCTCCCCGGTGCTGTCAAACTGCACGCTGAGCGACTACTTGTGAGACCCCCTCCTGAGAAGATAACGGTTCCGAGGACTATGGGAAGTCCGTGCGACAGGTTTACGGTTCCAACTGAACACATAAAAAGTGGTGTGCCTAATTTTGATTTTATCATCTACGCTGCTGCTGGGCCATCAGGCACGAATGGCAGGGCTGTTTGGGCGGCAACTTGTAACACATGGGGAGATCTTCGCCCCTCCATTGGCGCCATGAACTTTGATCCGAAGTACATGACTGACACGGCGTGGAGCGTTCGCGTTGCCGCACACGAAATTGCGCATGCTCTTGGGTTCAGTAATGATAGTATTGAAAGAAGCAGCATCGAAACTTTTGAGAAAAGTGTGCGTGGGACACACCGCAAGATGGTGGCAGGGAATCACGTTCAGGAGAAGGCGAAAGCGCACTTTGGTTGTAAGACTCTCGAGGGCATGGAACTGGAGGACGAAGGTGGCACTCGGGAGAAAGCGATCCCTCACTGGAAGGGGCGCCACGCGCGGGACGAGCTGATGGCTCCCACAGTCGGTGCCGGCTACTACACGGCTCTGACGATGGCGGTTTTTGCGGATATGGGATACTACCGCGTGAATTGGAGCATGGCGGAGCCGATGAGCTGGGGCCACCGCAGTGGCTGCGACTTCCTGGAGAAGAAGTGCAAAGAAGCCAAGGATTTCCCCGCCAAGTATCCTCACATGTTCTGCGATGCTACCGACAAGGAGACGCTTCGCTGCACCTCCGACCGCCGTCACGTCGGGACGTGCACCGCAAGCATCGTTGAAAACGAGGGGAGCCCTGCGGATAAGGACGTTTGCCCTGTAGTTTCTTTGTACTTTCACGACACGTCTGGGATAAAGTACAATACGTGCTCGGAAAAAGGTGTAAATTATCTCCCTGGGTCGCTGACTGGCGGTGACTCGTGGTGCCTGGATGCGGAATTACTGTCGAAAAATGATGGCGGTAAACATAAAAACGTCAAGGGAGTGTGCGCGCAGGTGTCGTGTGAGGAGGGCACAGTGAAGGTGAAGCACCTCGGCAGCAGTGAATTGTGGCATGATTGCCCCGATGGCGGAGAAATCCCAGTGACGTTGAAAGATTTTGAGAAAGATGGAAAGATCAAGTGCCCGAAGTACGTTGAGGTGTGCACCATTGCCGGCAACGGCAGCAGTCTTGTCATTCCGAGTGTGTTGGAGGATGACAAAGGAGAAGAGCAAGAGGAGCAAGTAGAGGAGTCTGTGGCTGCTTCGGCGTTGCCTCCTGCACAAGAACCTCATGCAGAAGCGTCTTCCCCAGTCCAACCTCTTGCAGAAATGCCTTCTCCACGGGTGCAAGAGGCATTGCAGCAGCCTCGAGAGGAAATTAAAGCACAAGCGTCCACTGCAGAGGAACCTCATGCAGAGGAACCACGTGCAGCAGCGTCCACCGCAGAAGAATCTCATGCAGAAGCTTCCATTGCAGGCAAAGCTTCTGAAGCTCCAGTGGCTCAAGCGGCATCACGGCAGCCTCAACAAGAACGTGAAGCAGGGCAAAATAAAACGGTGGGGGAATCTGCCACTACACAGCACGTGCCGGCGAATACATCGCAGGGAAGTGTAGGGAAGGCGGCGGCTTCGAACTCCCATGCCGTTGGGGAAGCAACAGGTGATGGCGGCACCATGCGTGAGAGCGGACTGCTACCATCGCTGCTTCTGCTTCTGTTGGGACTGTGGTGGTTTGCGGCTCTGTGAGGAGTGACTGGCTGCCGCGTGGAGCACTTGCGACCTTCCGAGCACACAATTACTTCCAAGAACTAACTTATCCTTAGGATAATTTGCTTTTCTTGCTTTTGCTTTGTTGTGCGTTCTTAATTTTTTCTTTTACTTCTTTTTATTCCTAAATTATTTTGTGTTTTTTTCTTTTTCTTTTATCTCTCACTCCCGCATCCCTCTTTTTTTGCTTTTGGGGGCAATCACTATGGACGTTCTTTTTTCTACTCTACTCTTTACAATTGTTTGTTTCTGCTGCGCTCTTCCTGCGAGGGGTGCCGTGTGTTTCCCGCCCAACCGCTCCACTCGCACACCCACCGACACGCTCACGACGACGGCCCTGTGCGCCTCGCCTGCTGCACGCATGAGGCGGGGCCGCGACGAACGGCGCGCTGAGGGAGCCGTGACGTGTGGGCGTGCGACGAGGGCCTGTGGGGCGGAGCACACATTTCTTCCCTCTTGTTTTGTTTTCTTTGCGGCCAGGGCGGGCAGACACCCGCAGCGCCACACACACAGCCACACCCTGCCGCCGTGTTTTTTTTTGTTTTCTTTTTATTCGATGGGTGTGTGCTGCCACCGTGCGTGATTGTTGAGGTTGGGGCCGTGCCGCATGTATCGCTGTCGTCCAGCTGTTCCTATTGCTCTGTTGATGTGCCTCCCTGTGCTCCTCCTCATTTTTCCCCGTTTCTCCAGCACACAGAAAATAAGTATTTGCACAGTGGTCTGCAGTGAGGTCTTGGCGACAGCGGGACGTGGGCTTGCGTCCCGTGCTGTAATGATGACGCGGCTGCACGATGCCCGCCATGTGTGACGTTGCCTGCTCTTGGGGTCATTCCTCTCTGCCCCCTGTTTTTGTTTTGCCGTGTGCGTGCGTTGCTCGGTGTGTGCTGACGCGTGACGGACGGTGCCACGTTGGATTCCTCTGAAGATGACAGTCGCTGTGCTCTCGGCACACATCCACACACTCTTCCTTTTCTCTCTGTGGGAGTGATTGCGGCAGGGCATTGCTGCGAGCGTGATGGGGACCACGACGGCGTCACCCCTCGAGAAGTTTCCGCGCACTGTCGGTTGTGGAGCGGCGAGGCGGTTTGCCTGCAGCCCGACTGACAGAACCGCACAGTCGTTTCATTGCGGTCACTCCGTCGGCATCACCCGCTGCGGTGGTGTCCGCAAGAGCCGCAGCCCCGATGGGGATGGCCTCGTAGTTGTCTGGTGGCTCAGAACTTCAGGCCCTTCGCCCTTCAGAATTGCCCTGCTGCTCGACTGGCGCAGCACCATTCATCGCTCAGGCCCCGCAGCGGTTATTTGCGACCTGAATTCACGCCATGAGCTGCGGGACGGTCGCTCAGCATCAACGACGGCAGGAGATGATCTCGCCGCCACCCCAATCGACATGGAATCTAAACTGTCCGACGACCCGGCACAGGCAACGCGGATCAGCGGCCGCAGCGTATCGTTCCCGACGTGACTGCACAACGTTTACTGTGTGTCTCCCACTAAACGTCCACCCGTTTACATGGACTCGGACCACCATCTGCCATCCCACACTGCAGGGACGGAGGACGGCATCCCGCGACAGGCAGGCATGCTGCCACGACGGAAGCATGTCGCCATTTCCCTGCGTGAAGCTGACTGTGATGCTTCCACCACGGCGTGTGCAACGCCTCTGGCCACTGTGATCACATGGTTGGAGATGCACCGAGGCACCGTACAAGCGGCAGCCGTGACATTCCCACAGGAATCTGTACGGACGGAATGGAGCAGGCCGAGTGTGTTGCAGCGGCAGCCTGCCCCGAGCTGAAGTGCACCGCAAACGGGAGGACCGCAATCATACCCTCCGTGGTGGCTTCTCCATGCTGCTAGAGGTCCGTGCGAAACAGCTTGGTGCCCTCCCGATCCCAAGGCCTGTGATGCCCCGAGGCATGGCGGCGCCACGTCCCTGCCCTCTGGGATCGGCTGTGCTGCGGTGCTGTTGGGACCGCGTCTGTGCCCTGCCTCCGCCGTGACCTCTTCCCGACGTGAGCACCGCCACTCCTTGCCGAGCAGCAAGCGGCTGATTGACGTCCTCCTGTCCACTCCTCGGCTGACCGGCACGTGCCACACAGATTGCAAGTGACTTTTTATGTCGGTGGTGCCATCCCTCCCACACTGAGGAGACGGATCCACCCCGACCTCCTCCGGAACCTCCACCTGGCGTGTCGACGGCAGTTCCTCGTAGAAAGACGACCAGCAGATCAACGCCGCCCTGCCCAAGCTGCAGCAGCGTCTTCTCGTCCGTCCACAATATGAAGGTACACGCCCGACGTGTCCACCATGGCACTCCAATCGTTGCAGAAGACCTCACATGTGGATTCTGCGACAGCTCCACGGTCTCCCCAACAGGTGCCTTACGCGCAGGTCATTACCAAAAATGCCAGGCGTGTTAACGAGCAAAAGACGGACAGCGCAACTCCGCAAGCTCCAATTGCAACCATGGCCCTTCAGCCACTCCGCTACGGCAACCCCACCAGTCGCTGAGCCGCCTGACGGTACACGGGAACGCCTGCCGCACAGGTTGTGGCAATGCCCCCGTCCTCGACAACTGAACATCCGACTATTGGGAACATCACCTCTCGCACGACAGCACCGTTTAAGAAGAAAAACTGGCCACATCGTTACGGGCAGCCCGCAGGCAATTAACGAACAGCGGCAGCAAATTATAACAAATAATTCCCTTTTCTCAGCATAGAAAAAACATCATCTTTACAGTCGCAATTGCCACCAATGAATTCATTGCGCAATACCGCTCTGAGCTGCAATACTTCCTGGTGTCATCCAGCTCCCTTGTCGGCACATTGATGCGAGTGGGCGCCCATCCATTCATCCCAATGACGGTACATGTCTGCGACGTCCCCTCTGCTCCAAAAGGCACGTCCCTCACCACAGCCGGGATCGACTTCGCCCTGTCCACACACATCGCCTTGTCAGAGGAGCAGGAGTACGTCAGGCTGGCAGCAAAGCACCCGCCAGCACAACACATCACAACCAGAAGCACCAGCAGCACTGCAGACTGTGGGGCGACGTGAACCAACTGACGCATGCTGTACGTAAAAGAAAATACTTCATGGCTTGACAAGAGTAAGAAACACCGACAATATCTCAAAAAGAAAAGAAAAAATACAAAAAGAGAATTTAGGCGTACGCGGTCAAAGCAAACTGCCAATCAAAAAAAAAAGCAATGGGTGCACTCAACCAAAACACAAGTAAAACAATAAAAGAAGAACACAAAAAGCCGAAGCGTGGGAAGACCAGCGCGCACACACTCTCATTACTCCCGTAAAGCAAAACACACACACAGAGGGAGAGAGAGAGAGGTCGCCCACTCAATGCAATAAAAACAAAACAGAAACAGTTACGGTGCTCCGCCCATACAGCCAGGCAGGACGGCAGCGGTGCGTGTCGTGCAAAAGAGAGCACCAACGGGCCTGCATGGGTGTGCATGCATATATACAATGGGCACATTATGTGTGTGCCTCGTGGGGTGAGGTGAGGGCGAGAGTCCATGCAAGGGGAAACACACAGAGAGAAGGAAGAGTGTGTGTGCGGGCGGTGCACGGCTCTCTCTCCCTCACTCTCACGCGGCCACCACCGCAGCCGCAGCCGCACACGCAACAACAAGAAGAAGAAGCAAAAGAGGGGAGGTGGTGTGGGGGACCGCGGTGCTGCCGTCACTGTCGCCTGTACGTGCTGTGTCATTTGTTATAGCTGTGGCTTTGACTGGTGTTTCCTTCCTGGTGCTATGTTTATTGTCACCTCTTTTTGCACCTTCTGTTACTGCATTGTTAGCTGTAGGGTTATTCTTCGGCAATCCTATTTCAGTGCCCCTTTCTGCGTCCATATTAGAGGCATCACCAACGGCTAGGGGCCGTGTTTGTGTTGATTCAGAATCACCGTCAGATTCTCCATTCCGTTCTTTTAGTGTGACGGAAACATTTTCCTTTTTTTGTGAATCATTGTTTGGCTCCACGCCGTCATTGACTCCTTGAGACGTTTGCTCTGGCACGTCATCTTCACTGCTCAGCTTTTCTTTTTCTGGTTCTGCTCTGGGGTTTTCCACTGGTTTTTCATTTGTTTTCATTGTCGCTGCTGGTGCACCTTGCAGTGAAGCTGGTATCGCTGCTCCATTTCCCTGTGTTGATGCTGGCGGCAATAAAGATCCTGGCGGTGATGATTCGCCAGTTCCTGGTCGTTCCCCTTCTGATGGCGTTGTTGCTGATGAGTGACCTCCCACTTTCGCCGAACCATTGCCTGCCTGTCTTGCTTGTCCTTCGCCACCTTGTCCATCCAGCGGCGCTTCCCGTTCTTCAAGTAATTCTCCACTTTCTTCTCCTGCACTTCCCCTTATTTGTTCTTTCTCTGCTTCTCCTTTGTCGTCCATTGATTTGTCGGTCGTAGGTGTCTCTATTTTCGGATCCTTCCTCTGATTACCAACCGCTTCTTTTTTTGAATCCAACGGTTCCCCTACTTTTTGGAGCCCTTGACTGACTTGGTCTGAAGATTCCTGTTTTCCGTTATTTCTGCCTGCGGGTTCAGACGGTGGCCCCTTTGCTGAACCCTGGCTTACATCGGTATTTTCAGAATCATCGGCCATTGACACTCCCACCGCACATACACCGCACCACAGCACGCAGAGGGCACACACCAGCAGCACACGGCCAGTCATCATCATCGCCATCACCCCCGTCACTTGCGTGCAGCCCTCAGCACAAACTAACAACACGTCAACAGAGAGTGAAAGCAAAAGGAGAGACAGAAGAGAGACAATTCACGCAACAAATGGCACGATTCCAGCACCGGCAACAGCCCAGCAGCAGCGCACACACCATGAGACAGCTGTAATCAGTGAAAGGGCAAAAACGTACACTGCCCCGCAGCAATTAAACAGCAATAAAACACTAAACAAGTAAAAACAAAGCAAAAGGAAACAAGAGTAATAAAGTTAGAAAAAAAACAAGAGCTGCATTAAATGGCTCCGGTGCAAATGCGCGCATCCAAAGATATGCGCTCATTTAAAAAATCCTGTGCTTGTCATGCATATGAGTGTGCCCGCGATGCGTTCAACGTGACGGATGTGGGAAGCAACGCGGAGCACACAGCACGGCAGCAGAAGCAAATGAAGCAAAACACAATCATTATTTTCTATTACTCCTACTTTATACATCGGACCACAGTAGACGTACACATGTCCCCGTGGCTGAGTGCTGGCACGCACAGCCCGCACACACCTCTTCAGCCCACAGCGGTGTACGCCAGCGCGGATACGGCAAGCAGCAGCGGGGCACACACCCACGCAGAGCTGCCGAGGCTGCCGTCGACTTCGCGAAGACGTGACGGTGCGCTGGTGGTCGTCGTGGTTGTCGCCTGTGTCGTAGTACTTGGTGCCTCTGGCGCAGTCGTGGTCGTGGTCGTTTTAGTTGGTGTCTGTGTTGTAGTGGTGGTTGTCTTGGCAGAAGCTTCGGCGTTCTGACCTGCTTTCTCTGCGGCTGTACTCGTGTCACTTTTTGTCCCTGTCATACCGTTCTTAACTTCTGTCGCTAACACATTGGACGTCACATTTAATTGTGGTCCAGGAACGGTCGTAACTCCTCCATCTCCAAGTACGGCAGTATTTCCCTTCTCCCCACCGGACTCCTCACCTTTCGGACCTGACTGACCGAGCGTCAGGGTTGTTGCCTGTGTTGCAGTCGTCGTCATGGTCTTCTGGGAAGAATCTTGTTCCGCCAGCTCAGTGTCCGATGCATTGGATGAGCAGCAGCACAGGGCGAGCACCAACAGGGCACACAGCAGACGGCACATCATCATCGTGAGTGTGGTCGTTCAGTGGTGTGGAGCTGATCTGCACAGTGAGGGACATGGAGAGCAACAGGGGAGACGAGAGGTGCGGCAGACACACACAGAGGGCACACCACATGAGGAGAGGGCAGCAGCCAGGCATGCACCGTACGCCGCACACCACGCACGACACACACTCCAATCCACGGCAACACACACACACACACACAGCCCTGCCGCAGCACCAACACACAGATGGAAGAGGGAGAAGCAAACAGGAGCGGCACACAAGGCTCCACCGCATGCACACACGGCGAGAGCGGTCCGTCGTGCCTGCACCCCTCACGGAGGGTACGCACACACACAGGAAAAGGTGCAGCGCACACAGCAACACAAAAGCAAAGTAGTAACAAAAAGGGAGATCCCCGCACACCACGTGGATTGTTGGTCCACGGGAAGTGCAGCCAATATTTATCGCAAGAACAGTTCAGTTGCCTTCGGCCCTCGTTCATATTCAGCGCACTCCACTTCATGCAGGCACCGCCACCACCGCAGCAGCAGCAGCAGCACGCATACGAGACAGTAAGACGCAAAGGATGGGAGGTGGCTTGGAAGGCCGCGGTGGTGCTGTCGCTGTCGGCGGTGGTCGTTGTTGCTTCGTCATTGTTAGTGACTGATGTTGTCGTTAATTCTTCCGGCTGTTTGACTGGGAATGACGTTAAAAGACAATTGTTTCCCTGGCAGTCATTTGATTCCTCTCCCTTCCCGTCGATTTCTGTGCTCGCCGCTGGAGTCGGCGGGATGCTGACAGGGCTGCCAGCACCATCTGACCGAACTTGGTCTGCTGTGTTCTCGTCCCCAGTCCCACTGCACCAGCTGCTGGGGGCGGTGCCGGCCGCATCAATCAATGGATGTGTCCGAAAGCGACAGGAACTTGCATCGACGGGGACGTCTGCACCGACGCTCGGGGATGGGGGAACAGTGGCGACAAACAGAACAGCGCATGCCGCCTCGGAAAATCCGCAGGGCGTATTGGCTCGGGCTGCGTTGTGGTCTCGCGGCGACGGAAATAAATGACGGTGCGAGTGGCGTCCTCGTCGTGCGTCCCCTCCGGCCACTCCTTGCCGTAAAGCATTGCCTGAGCACATTGGATTCCACCTGAGAGACCAATTAAAAATGTTTTTTCCTCCAAATGTGTTGTACTCGCATGTGGCGACGGCCGCCCGCAATGTCTCCAGCGGATACACCTGCGATGCACGGTCAACGCAATCCACATCCACTCGTCGTGCACCATCCAACACCATCTTTTCCTTGGAGCTACGAACAACACCGGGCACACACTCCTTTGCGGCCGTCCACGGCATGCGCCTGCGGTGAGGATCCGGAGAAAGTCCCATTCCTTTTGTGCACAAATTCATGGAACTGACGCCGTTAAGCGCGTCCAGGCGAGGGCAACAACAGCCCGCCGCAGCACTCACGAATGCCCACCTGTTGATTCCTGTGCAAAAAAAAATAGACAATGGAGGGAAAGCGTGCACAAATGCCCCAGCAAAAAAGGTCAGCACCGGTGGATGAACACTGAAGCCGTGGGTGCATGCCCCACAAATGTCTTTCCTTTTTTAGCCGCCTTCTTAGTTGCATGGAAATGACTTGCAAATGCACACGCAAGAATACAAAGGTAAAAGGCAAGCAGCGCAGCCGTTGAAACACACATACGCACATCGTATGAAACGCTTCATGGAAAGGAACGGGATGCAGGAAGAAGCGCACACAATTTCCACAGACACCCGCAATCGTGTGTGGTTGCATCTGTTCCACTCTTTGGCTCTCGATGCGTTCCTGTGCGTGTCTCGCCCGTGAGTCACAGTGCCGTAGGGTGCCAATTCCCTGCACAAACACACCTCAGGACGCGGCAGCGAGGCTCCCCAATGACCACCTCACGGCCATACCTTTTGGATATCTCATGGACCGAGCGCCTCTCGCTGCGGGTTACACCACCCAAAACAAGCAGCACAATACGCTGAGGAGTTGTGAGGGCAATCGCCCCACCATCACCGCCACCCAGATCTGGATGATTCTCCCATTTGCCACCACACCATTGAAGCGGCCCGGCGTTGTTCCCTCATGCTCCACTGTTTTGACCACAACTCGCGCCATTTGGCCTCATCGCATGATCGCGCTCCACCGATGCCAACGACAGCCCAACCCGCAGCGTTTTATTCCTGCCCGTCTCCATAATCATGCAGCTCTGCTTCAGAAACGGATCCTCGTCCGTCGCGGCGTTGCTCGCAGAGGCACTCGTGCTCCGTTTGCCCTGCGCCGACGCCGTGCTCTCTGGTTGCACGCTCCCGGCCCTCCTCGTCACATGCTCAAGATTCGCAAACAAATGGGCGTCTAACGTCAGTCCACCGTCTCGGATCAGCTGCTGCTTATTGGCCTCCGTCAACTCGTCGGTGCTGCTCGCAGTCACAAGCAACAGGAGAAGACACAGTCGCACAGGCCAGGGCATTGCGGTATCCCTCGTCAGGTGCCGCACGCCATTCAGGTATTTCCTGAGGAGTTTGTGCCCAACGGCGATGTCTTGTTCCACCCCCCGCACCTCCGCCAGTCGCTTCTCCCGGTACTGTGCCACAAGCCTCGCGCAAAAAATCGATGTGCAGCGACAGTCCGGCTTGCCTCTCCCGAAACTCCGGCGGAGCCCGCACCGCACTGCTCAACTCCGCAAGATTGGCCTTCGGCTCCACGCCCTGCGCCAATCCCGGGTGATACGCGTGGAGTTTTTTCAGCGCCACCGAAGGCTCCTACACGCACTGCGCAAGAAAACAATGACGGTAGGAGCACCAGTATACATCTTCCTCATCAATTACTGCCGCTTCGAGCCCTCACCCAGACGATTCCTACAGGTCTGCTCATACAAGTTATTCTCCAGCGGCATCAGGTCATCAAGCACAAACTGACATGTGCGTTGGTGCATCAGCGGCGTCACCGTGACACAGCCCCAATCAACGATGATCCGCACCGGGTTGCCGCAGCTGTCGGCGCCACTATGTGAAATCCGGCTCGTCGTAGCAGAGCCTGAAAAGCCCTCAAAAAAGGTCCTGGCAAACCCATGGCAGATGCTGCCTCTGTTTTTTTTGGCAAATGACAGGCACACCGTTGTTCATGGCGTGAAAAGCCGCCACAATAAGTGACTCAGCAACGTTCAAAACGGATTCTCGAGTCGGCGGCGACAGTGGCGACAGCAGCTGAAAGAACTCATTCTGCATGCTGGGGTGGAACACCAGCACTTCAGTGGCGGCGAAGTCTAACATACTGTCCTTCAAACGCATCGCCCTCGGCGCTATCCGAGCCCGCACCAGTTGCTGAAGGCGGCGATGCGGGGTGCACCACAACGCAAAGATGTGTGCATCCCTGTACGGGACCTTTGCCATCCAATCCTCAGCCACGCGGCTCACAGACGAATCCTCCACGGCAAAAAAGTAGCGCGCAGGGCTGCTGATAACCGGCTGCCGCGGCGTCATGAGGTCCCCGAGCAGCGTCACGCCGTGCTCCATGAGATCATGGTGACGCAGTGAGCAGCTCAGCGCAGACGCAGCATGGGCATCGCAGTAAAAAACTTTGGACAGTCCATGAACGGCGTCAAGCATGTGATGGAACATATGATCCCGCACACAACCACAAACGCCATTGCTGGACTCACGCGGCTGCCAGCTTCCGTCGGCCTTGACCGCACCAACCCGCCCCGCATACCATGTCAATTAGAAGTCACACAGACAATGTGCTTGGATATGCGTGTGTGTGTCTTGTGTGCACATTTCACTCGCACCGGTGTATGTATGTGCATCTCAGAAAACCTAACAAGCACACAAGCAATGCCATAATACCATACGGCTGTCCACATCGGCAACCAACACAAGAAGAGATATGTGGATCGTAGATACAACCAATTTCAAACACAAAGTCAGACGGAGTACACACAGCACATGCATATGGAGAAAGGGAACCATTGAAATGGATGTTTTTCTATTGGGCTTCCAGTGCTGATTGCAGGCCACGCAGAAGGAAGCGCAGTCCCCTTGCAGCGCAACGCCGACCACACCGCAAATCGATAGAGTGTTGCCACGGCAGCAGCAGAGACAAGCAGAAGAAGCAGCGTACAGGGACAAGCAGCAGCAACAGTGTCATCACCAGGAGTCGGGGACGGGCCTGCTCGCCGTCCGTCTCGCTGCTTCGATCCCTGCCGCCGAGAGAAGATTCTCGCGGTCTGTCGGGGTATCCTGGCCGGATCCACTTCTCCTCTTTCAACGGATTCTTCTGGGGAACAGCCGTGTCTACATCCTTCGGTGGTGTGCCGTGGTCGGTCTCAATGCTCCCCGCAACGGTGACGGATGCCCCTGGCAATCCTCGTTCAGTAGATGCCGGTGAAACCGTCCTGCTCCACATGCTCTCTCCTCGCCGTCCCACGGAACCACCGGAAGTAGGCTGCCGCTGTTGGCGGATATCGTGCACACCTGCGCGTGGTCACGGCAAATAGCGTTTCCCTCAGCGTACGGTCGAGTGGTCCACGCAATCGTCGCTCCGTCCGTGCATGGAACACAACGGACGTCACCCTTTTCAGTCACTTCCAAATGCACCTACATACTGAGGCACCTCAATGCCGCTTGCGCTACAGCACTCGGATGTGTCTCCTCCGGGTCCCTCGCATCCGTCGTGTTGGTGGGAAGCGTGTCCAGACACCACGAAGATGACTCATCCCCAGGCATCGCAGAAAAATATTCTCCCCTCCAAATAACAGCGGCAGCATCCCTCACATCCAGTGCGGGATCACTGATGGGGCAACTGTCCATCGGGCGTTTTGCTGACATTTCAAGGATACTCCGTCTACACCAACCGCTGGAATACCGTTCCGACGCGCAGCACCTGGCAGAAACGCCCAATGCGCAGAGCATGTAGCAATATTCACTCATGTTCAGTGCGGAGCACTTCCTCTGCAGCAGCCGGCGCCCACAATCGGTGCCATCCACTCATCCCTCGTGTGGCGCTGCGACCAGTGCGACTCCAGCGTCCTCCCGCTCCCATCGTCATCCTGCAGCTCCATGCCATCAATGTCGTCGCAGTCGTGGTGCTCCCCTGCAGGCATCGCGGAAGTCGCCGAGTGCACCACCGCCAACAGCGCCCTGCCACGCAAACCGGCAACATTCCTCACCGTGCTGCGGCCTGCCATCTGCGGGCAGGTGAACCCGAGAGCATGGGCCAACAGGTGCGCGGCGATGCGGGTGGCGATGCATCCGTGAAATAAAACTGACAGAAAAAGTGCATGGCGCCAGCGACTGGACGGCCATCCTCCAGCGTGGCGCACGGCAGTACCCACACACCGCCAAACGCCGCAGCCACGTACAGCACCATGACAGCATTGAAAACACCAGCGGAACGATGCCCAGAAGTTACCGTAAAACAACTGCAAACGCTGCCCGTGGCAAATGAGGACACAGTCAGCGGACCCTCCAGTGGCTGGAAGAGCAGACGATCCGCATGCGGGTTTACAGCAGCAGGGACAGTCTCCTCGGCAAGGATGTTCTCGTGCGCAGGGGTCAAAGCACCATTCTTACAGCCAAACGCGTCGTCCAAAGAATTTACTGCGCAACGCCAAAAGAAGCCGCAGTCCTTCCTGATGTCACACAAGTCTTTTTTTGACGTCTTGATGCGGAAGGGCACCTGTCGGTCCTTCCGGATCCCGCTGCACATCCGCAATGCATCCTGCGCCCTGAGATGCATTCTCCTCACCGTAAACAAGATAAACCTCGCCGTGGGAGCGCACCACATCGTCTCGAAATAAGGAACACTTCAGGATGAAAGCAGGACACCCGCCGACAAATCACATCGCACAGATCATCAATAGCAGCACCAGAGGCGATGCAGACCGCATGGTGACGTGAATCACAGGACTCATTTCATAAGCCAAAGACAATCTTAATGACTTTACAAGAATACAAGAAACTGGCGCTTCCTCAACAAAAACAAAAACATATATAAAAAAGAAAACTCCAGTGT
The DNA here is from genome assembly GCF_000209065.1 of Trypanosoma cruzi. Classification (NCBI taxonomy): domain Eukaryota; phylum Euglenozoa; class Kinetoplastea; order Trypanosomatida; family Trypanosomatidae; genus Trypanosoma; species Trypanosoma cruzi. The sequence goes on from NW_001849462.1 coordinate 88,580, forward strand.
CCGCATCCAAAGCATGCAGCCGATCAGAAAGTGCAACGTGTGCACTCAACCACAACACAAGTAAAACAATAAAACAAAAAGCCGAAGCGTGGGACGACCAGCGCACACACTCTCTCATTACTCCCGTAAAGCAAAACACACACACAGAGGGAGAGAGAGAGAGGTCGCCCACTCAATGCAATAAAAACAAAACAGAAACAGTTACGGTGCTCCGCCCATGCAGCCAGGCAGGACGGCAGCGGTGCGTGTCGTGCAAAAGAGAGCACCAACGGGCCTGCATGGGTGTGCATGCATATATACAATGGGCACATCATGTGTGTGCCTCGTGGGGTGAGGTGAGGGCGAGAGTCCATGCAAGGGGACACACACACACAGAGAGTGAAGGAAGAGTGTGTGTGCGGGCGGTGCACGGCTCTCTCACACTCACTCTCACGCGGCCACCACCGCAGCCGCCGCCGCACACGCAACAAGAAGAAGCAAAAGAGGGGAGGTGGTGTGGGGGACCGCGGTGCTGCTGTCGCTGTCGCCTTTCTTCGCCGTGTCACCTGTTGTGGCGTTCGTGGTTGCCGCTGTTGTGGAACCTGCATTCTGAGAGACTGTATCGTATTTGTTGGTTGATGCGGCTTCACCATCGGAAGTCGTTCCGGGTGTTGTGGCGCCTTCAGTGGAGGGTTTGCTCGGATGATTGGTGGGCGGAGTTTCTTCCGTGCCAATGTCAGTCCCCACAGCTGTAGTTGTCGCGGTGCCGCCGCTGTCGCTTTTCTTTGTTGTCTCACTCATTTCCTCAACTGTCGCGACTGACAATCGTGAACCTTCTTCTTCACCCGTTGAATCGACAGCTTTTTCGCCGGTGTCATTGTTCTGTCCAATGTCTCCTACCACAGACTGTTGAGAATTCTTCTTGCCAATGTCGTTTTCGTGGCTTTTTGTGTCAGCACGGCCAGCTGCAGGAGTGGATGGTGGAGTTCCACCCGGTGAGGTGTTGTGTAACGGAGGCAGCAGAGAACTCGACAAATCTTGTTGATCTTCACGAACTGACAAAATTTCTCTTGATGGTGTTGTCGTTTCAACTCCATTAGGTCCATTCAATGTTGTCGGATGCAAGCCTTCATTGTTATTCAACTGCTGGCCCTCCACAGACGTCAGTTTGTCTTCAGGCTTTTTTAGCTCAATAGTTTTTCCATCCAATTCCCCTTCTTTTCCAGCGTCTTTGGCAGCACCTTTTTCTTTTGCCTTTTCTACCATATTACCACCTTTGGTTCCTAACTGAGTTTCTTCACGAGGTGGGGACGGATCTTGTTCTTGCTGAACCTCTCGTACTGAGGCTTCTGAGCCTGGTGCGTGTGATTCTGGCATTTTAAAGCCTGATGAACCCCGTGGCTGTCCTCCGTCCCCCTCAATTGCACCGGGCACTTCAGACTGAGAAACTAAGAGTGCTTCTTGACATCTGCCGGCACCGCACCACAGCACGCAGAGGGCACACACCAGCAGCACACGGCCAGTCATCATCATCGCCATCACTCCTGTCACTTGCGTGCAGCCTTCAGCACAAACAAACTCCCCGTCAACGCAGAGGAAGCAAAAGAGGAGAGACAAGTCACACAGCCACCGCACCGTCCCATCGAGCAATGAGAGTCACGCACCACAATCAAAACAAAGGAATGCCCCTCGCCGTGCACCGTTCCTCACACTCCCACAGTCACCATTACTGTTATTCCCTCTTCTCAGATCCTCACAGGCACGCCACGCTCACTTCAACACGCGGCCCTCCAGCACAGGCCTCAGGATCGTCGGACCCTCCCAGCACACGCAGCCGTCATGCGCTCCCGCTGCGCCGCAACGTACGCCAGCTCCTCCCAGTCGAACAGCTCCGTGTCCTCACAATCGTCGCCATGCCCCGGCGCACAACACACACAGCGCCACAGTGTCGTGGCGCCTCTGCTCCACAATCATGAGCAACGCCAAACGCGTACTGGCCCACGTGCTCCATGCACTGCAACCACACGCAGATCAGGCTGGCCGTCACGCACTGCACCTTGTTGTCCTCGTTGTACTTGTGGTTGGAGCAGACCCTAGAAGCCTCTCAATCCACGGCCTGCTGCTGCAAGAGACTGCCGAGAGGTGCCACATGTATGGAAGATCCAATGTGCGGAAACAGCGGCCACTCACGCTCCATCACGCATCTCTGCTCCCTTCACTCACCCACACACACAAAAAGACGGTGTCATGGGGAAAAGATGCCCGCAGCACAGCGCATACACAAGGGCACATGTAATAGCAACGCCATCCAAGTCGCACCGCAAGATAGTGCCATGCGCAGAGAAGAAACAAGGCAACGAAAGGAGAGCATCCAATTACATACCGCAGTCCTTCAGTTCTGTCTTCCACTTTGAAGCACTGTCCATGGCAACCAATCCAACAGAAAACGTGCGGTTGTTGTCCGTGACCCAAAGGCAGAGCGCAGTGGTCCTTTTCTTCCCCGAGGGATGCCCTCTCTGAGTGCACAGCATGACCCTCCTTTCCTCAATGGTCGCGGTGATGAGGGCATCCACGCGCAAGCTTTCCTTCTGAGGGACTCCCGATCGTGCGTTGACCCACACGGCTGAGAGTGTCCCGATGGCCTCCGTCCACGCTGTCCCCATGCCACGCGACTCCCACACCCTCTGCCTATTCTCGCAGTCAACACTCATGAGAAGTTATCCCTCCCATTCGGTGACGCGGGGGTTAAGGCATTCCGCACGGGAAATGTCCTCAGAGAGCGCCCAGGCACTGCCGTTGTCCGTCGAGTAAATGATCGCGGAGTAAACGTCTTCTGCTTCATCCACCGCCATCAGAGAAAACACGAGCGTGCCATCCTCCATCACAACACCTGCGCCACCAGAAGCAGTGAACTCCGTCCAGTCACCTTCGTGAGAAGCAGAAGAGATCCGTTTCAAGAGTGGTTTGGGGTCGCCACATTCGATCCACTCACTCCGCTTGCCACCCGTGGGATTCGTGACATCGCCCACAAACAGTTTCAGCTCCAAGCCGCCCTCTCTCCAACACCCACCTTCGTAGGACACATCAGAGCCTCCCGCAAGAGGAAACACTCCGTTGCCCTTCGTGATTGTTGTGAGGCAGAGCACAACACCCAAACTCTCCTCTCCCTCCGCTGCACCAGGTACAGTGTGTGCCATCCATGTATCCTTTTATTGAACTCACCAACAACAGTGGACCAATTCCACACAGAGTCGATGTACCCCGCAACAACATCAGAAGAAAAGGGCTTACTTAATTGACCAAGTTGATATTCGGCATCCATGTGACCCTAGGCGAAAGCAGCAATTACTCCACCAGCACTGACGAGAGAGGGTGAAGCAAATGAATCCCTCGTCGTAACCGGAAAAATCCCATCTGTCGGCTGCACCAGCGTCGTCCGCAGAACAAATAGATCGACTCCCTGGAGGTAACTCAACATTTATTGAACCACTCATCGCATCATCAATGGCATCCTCCTTTGGCTCGGTGACAGGCGTGGGCCTTCTTTCGGGTGGTGCCGGAGCCACATTGATATTTTAAACGTGAGCAAACTCAGGCCTCGTCCCGGACGTGTTGGTCGCCGTGTTGGATGCGGGACTCGGATCGACGGTGTTGGGTGCGTCAGCCGCCGCAGACCGTCGCCAATCCGCGTTCTGACGTGACGGCTCAGCATTAACTTGCATCGCAGTTGTCTCGCCAGATTTTGTGTCATCCTTCCCTTCACGGGGTGGCAGCAACTGACGGATGCCCGTCCGGTCAGCATCGCTGCTCCGTGCAGGCGGATGGATGGCTCCATCGGGAGAATTGACGCCACCACAATTCATAAGGGCCGGCGTATTTATGCGTCGTCACATTCATCGTGAAGGCAACGGTGGCCCCTTCCTCCTTCGTTGCACAGCTGGCAGCACAGTTGCTACATGTGTGCACCGCACTGGCCACATGGCACACAGCACCCAGCTCACCATTCCTGCCATGCATGCGCACACCAAAGCCACTGAAAGTATAATTCTCACACTGAGCCTCAGCACTGGCAGCAGAACACTTCCTCCACACACACGCGATAGCTCAGGCTGCCGTCACTCGGAGCACACGACACATCCATCGGCACAACCACCGCGTCCGCATCGCCAGATACATCTCCACGACTCCCAGCAGCAGCACACACACGGAGCAAGCACCCACCACAACAGCCACACGCGCCAGTGCACCCTCATCCATCCATGACGCGGCAACAAAATTTCCCGCCATCCCGTCCTCAATGGGACACGGAGCCCAACTCAACGCATCCACACGCGGTGCATCACACCCGCAGGAAATTAGACGCGGGGTGCGCGCTCCCTCTCCTCCCTTCTCCTCATGGCCACGGAAGAAGACAACAGCCACACGCAACTGCCAGCATGCACCGCAAAAGAAGCATCCAAATCCACTGCAATGTGCATCTTGTGTGTGTGTGGTTGTGTGTGCCTGCAGCAACACAAAGCAAAGAAGTAGAAAAGGGAGCAGAGTATGTGAGGGGACGCACAAAAATGTACAGCGGAGACGCATAGCGGAAACAACAAGAAGAAGACCGCTCAAACTCATGACTGCAGTGCAGCCCAAGCAGCGGCGATTCACACAAGATTTATCCAAAACGAAAAAAAGCTTTCCCCTCGTCTTATATAAAACCCCATCACACAAAATAATTATAAATAAAAAAAAATCGTCCATTACTGTTCCACACAATTTTAAAATTCTGCCTTGTGGCCACACCAAACTGTCTGTATTTATTTTGCCCGCAAAAGAAAATTAAAAATATATTTAAATGTCTTTCAACCGTCCGACCCTCCGTGTGTCCGCACAGCGTTTATATTTCATGCGGTCATCTGCGTGTTGCTGCTCCCCTCAGCCCTCCCATCGGCGTGTGAGTGCGGCCCGCAGAGCACAGTCACTCGTGTGTGGGGACTGAGAGAAGCACGCAGACATGACGGGAGTCGCCTCACTCCATCGGGAGAGTGAGCGCAGCAAAAGAAAAGAAATCATCAGAGGGGAGAGAAATGCTGACGGGACTGCCAGCGCGTAAAATAAACACAAAAAAAAATCTTAAAAACACGGCGGCAGGGTGTGGCTGTGTGTGTGGCGCTGCGGGTGTCTGCCCGCCCTGGCCGCAAAGAAAACAAAACAAGAGGGAAGAAATGTGTGCTCCGCCCCACAGGCCCTCGTCGCACGCCCACACGTCACGGCTCCCTCAGCGCGCCGTTCGTCGCGGCCCCGCCTCATGCGTGCAGCAGGCGAGGCGCACAGGGCCGTCGTCGTGAGCGTGTCGGTGGGTGTGCGAGTGGAGCAGTTGGGCGGGAACACACGGCACCCCTCACAGGAAGAGTGCAGCAGAAACAATTAAAGAGGGAAAAGCAGAAAAGAAAAAACGTCCATAGTGATTGCCCCAAAAGCAGAAAAAGTGTTGGGGGTATGATGGAATAGAGATAAAAACAGAAAAGAGTTTTTTAAAAGAAAAGACGCCCAATCGCACAACAAAGAAAAAAAGACAAATAAATTAAAATCGCACAGCAAAGCAGACAAGGAGAAAAGTTAATAAAAGTTATTTAACGAGAGAGGTTCATTACCAGGTGTGTGTGTCGCTGCTGGGGAGGTCGCAAGTGTCCCACGCGGCTGCCAGTCACGCCTCACAGAGCCGCAAACCACCACAGTCCCAACAGAAGCAGAAGCAGCGATGGCAGCAGTTCGCTTCCGCAATGATTGCTGGCATCACCGTGTGCTCCACCGTCAAGAGCGGTACCTTCATCCGTTTCTCCTTCTTCCGCTGTTTGTGGAATAGAAAGTTTGATTGTGTTAAGCACAGTAAGCTCAATGTCACTCAACGGGCGGTTGTACAGCAGGACGTTCGTCACCGTCACGGACACGCCTTCTCGGCTCCCCGCGCTGTCTCCATCCCCTCCAATGTAGAAGTGTGATATCCCTTTCGAACCTTTATCCTTCAAATCTAATGGCGCACCTTCCACACGCCTACCATCAACGTACGCGGAGCTCTGGTTGCCGTTCCGTAGCAAAATTACCACGTGGCGTTTTGTCCCCGGTTCCCAATTGCTGCTGAGCTCCCCAGATTTAGTTGTTCCGTCACCGCACAGTAGCATCCACTTCTTTCCGTTGTTGTTGTACGACAGTCCCAGGAATAGAGTCTTCCCATCATTCATCTTCTTCGCACCCATCAAAGGAACGGGAGTATCACCCTCCTTCGGCACCTTGTCGATGGACACCGTCGCCACAAGAGTGAAGTTGTAGTTCGCAAAGTGGTACAGCTGATTCTCCCCCTGCGCGCCAACGGGCCACTCCGCCCACGCTCCCCGGAAGGTCACGCCATCGGAAGGCTCTGCCTTTGCTGCACCGTTCTTTACTGTGGCGTTCACCCCAAGGTACTCGTCCCTCCATGTGTTATAAGAGAAGTTGCCGGACAAAAAGCCTACCAGCCCATCCGTGATCTTATCAGTGCAGGCAGTGTCAGCTAAGGGATCCTTCTGAGCAAGTGAAGTGGTGCACAGCTGACAGACACGTTCGTCCACTTTCTTCCAGGTCGTCAGCACATCCTTCACACGCTCCAGCTGCGCAGTCAGAAGCACAGAGACCATACCGAGTGATGGTTTGTTCTCATCGCCCTTCTTCTTCTCGTACAGTGCAATCAACTCATTATTATCTCCAACTTTGTACAACAGGGCGCTGGCGGCAACCTCATCGTCTCCTTCCACAGATGCCAGCCCAATATCAACAATGTGCGTATTGTCCGTCAGCCAAAGATGGAGTACGCCCTTTTCCTTTTCCTTTCAATTTTCTTCGCTCTCAGTCTTGGCATACACAGGCAGAGTGACGAGCATCACGTCCCTGTCCTCAATCTTCGCTGTGATGAAACCGCTTCCAACGCCCTTCACATTTCCCTCGTGTTTGTTGCCCCACACGCGCGAGAGTGTCCCGAGTGCCTCCGTCCACGAATCCCCCTTGTCACCGGACTCGTACACCCTGCGGCGGCCATCATCACACGCAGTCATCATCATGAGTTTTCCGTCCTTCCACTCCACGACGGAGGGATCACCGCAGCCACCGTCAGACATCCAATTCGACAGCTTCCAACTCTTAGTATCCTTCAAGGAGTGAATGATCAGAGAAACGGCCTTTTCATCGTTTTGTGCTTCACCCTTCTTCTTAGTGCCTTCCACTGGGAACAAAAGCGTACCGTCATTCATATGAACACCCGATCCACCGCCGCCAGTCATCCCTGTCCACGATTCTAGTTTGCCAACAGATGCCCGCGAGACATCGTCATTATCTTTCCATTTGATTCTTTTGCCACCGCCACTTTCATCAATGACTTCCCCTTTCACCAGCAATAATCCCCCATCATTTGCTCCGCTCTTCTCACCAGCAGCATCTTCACTGCTATATTTCCCAACAAGCATGTAAATATCACTTCCCTGCACAACTGTTGTTGGTTGGCTCACATTTACCCTCTTCACTCCTTGGGAGACAGCCTGATCCGCTATACGGCAGGCACAATTCTCTTCTTCGGAAGAACATTCCTCCAGCACTTGTGTCGTTACTGCAGTTGTATCCAACTCTTTTGGGTTTTTTTGATCAGCCAATACCAGGAGCTCCGAGGCAATCCCAGTAAAAACGTTCTTGCCGGCTTCCGTGCACTGCGCCTCGGCAACGGCAAACACATCACCATCTATCTCAACAAGACCGGGAACACGAAGCAAACTCACTGTTTCTTCATCTTTCACGTCTCTCCAAACATAACGTTCCCCCTTTGAAGATCCCGAAGCTGAAGGCACGTCCTGACTGGATGCAGCACCACCGGTGCAGCACATCATCACGACGAGGAGCAGCAGCACCGCGGAAGTAAACACACGCCGGGACATGTTGGGCCTCTGCGGCTCACTCTCTCTTCCTTCCCTCCTCCTTCCGCTGGATCCGGTCACGCGGCGACGGTTGTGTGTGCGGGATGCCATGACTGCAGCAGCACGTGAGAGCATATAAATATGTGTGTGGGCGGTGTGTGTGCCGTTGGTCCTTTCAGAGCCTTGCAATTTCACACTGGCGTTTAGCGCTTGTTTGCTTTCTTCGTAAGAGAGTGAAAGAAATGAGGAAAAACAGGATAATAAAAAGAAGGAAACAGTGAACACCGTCACCCATCCACAGTGAGTGGCACCATCACCCGCACTGCAGTCACTCCCAACAACAACAACTCACGCAAACAGACACACGGAACGAGAAGAAAGAACAGTGCACCGGGAACACACAGCGACTGCCACCACCAGCAGCAGGAGGGGTGACAGAGAGTGCGTCATTATTCGTCACGCGTCAGCACACGTTGAACAACCAGAAAAACGCCCACACACAATCAACCAGCGAGATGCAAAAGAGCACAGCCGCCCTCGAAACACCGACACGCTGCCGCCGGTAGTTTAATTCCTGTCCCTCCATCGCACCCGCTCCGCCGCTGGCGCACATCACCCCGCACAACCGAAGAATCCGCCACCTGCCGATGGAAAGCAAAAGAGGCACAATGAAACGTGCTGCAGGTGGGTGGCAAAAAAAAAAAACAGCACTCGTCCCAGCCACCCTCACTGCCACACCACTCACTGGCTGCACGCTGCAAACATAACAACAGCAACATGTCAACGAGGCAAATCGCATACTCCTTCCCTCCTCGCAAAGAGCAACCGCCGCAGCCACAATCCCGTGCGTGCGTGCATTCTCAGCGTTTTAAACACGGCATGGCGTGTGCATGTGCTTGTGTGTTTGGCAGCGCCTATACTTGCGGAGCAGCTGTGCGCCCCAAGAGAGTCTGAAGAAAGCAACGGCAGAGAGAGGCAGATAGCACACACGCAAATTACTCATATCATCGCACACACACACACACACACGCAGCCGCGGAATGGATGCACTCAACCACAAAATCAAAAAGGAAAACAAAACAAAAAGCCGAAGCGTGGGACGACCAGCGCACACACACTCTCATTGCTCCCGTAAAGCAAAACACACACACAGGGAGAGAGAGAGAGGTCGCCCACTCAATGCAATAAAAACAAAACAGAAACAGTTACGGTGCTCCGCCCATGCAGCCAGGCAGGACGGCAGCGGTGCGTGTCATGCAAAAAAGAGCACCAACGGGCCTGCATGGGTGTGCATGCATATATACAATGGGCACATTATTGTGTGTGCCTCGTGGGGTGAGGTGAGGGCGAGAGTCCATGCAAGGGGACACACACACACAGAGAGAGAAGGAAGAGTGTGTGTGCGGGCGGTGCACGGCTCTCTCACACTCACTCTCACGCGGCCACCACCGCAGCCGCAGCCGCGACAAGAAGAAGCAAAAGAGGGGAGGTGGTGTGGGGGACCGCGGTGCTGCCGTCACTGTTTTGTGTGCTCGTCGTATCAGTTGTGTTGGCGGTTACTGTCGTTGCTTTTGTATCTCCTCCAGTTCCTTCTGAGCCTTTTTCTCGGTCTCTTTGTGGTGTGGCCGCGGTCTCAGGCGACGAAGCATTTTTTTTACCTTCACTCGTGGCGTCTTCGCCATCCTGTTCGCGGGAATCAACACTGTCTTCTGTAGGTGGTGGAAGATTTCCTTCCGCTATTCCCGCAGGCAGTGTGTGCTCTCCGTTAACTGTTGTGAGTGCGCCCTCTACTGTTGTTGTATTTTTGTCGGGCTCCTTTTTTCCTTTCACTTCCGTTTGCGTTAGATTGGCATTTGATTCCTGACTGGTGGAGGAGAAAATGCCTCTGCAGGTACAATTGGCT
>NW_001849462.1:98483-150786 GCF_000209065.1 Trypanosoma cruzi
GGCCTGTTTCCTGCTCGCTGTCACTTAAATTCGTTTCCCTGGAATCTGGGCCTACTGCAGCTGTTCCTCCTTCACTGCCCTGCCTTTCAGTAATTTTTTCTTCTTCCGCTTTTTTCTCTCTATCAACATCATCACCATCAGCTTCCTCTCCAAGTACGGAAGTTAAATTTTCTTCTCCACCTGGTGCTCTATTTTGTGACCCTTGGGAATCTTGTGGAGCTGTTTCAAGTCCTTGTGATGCAAGCGGAAGTTCAGCACGATTCCCAGGACCTGACTTCTCATCGTTTGCAAAACCGCCGCCCGCACCGCACCACAGCACGCAGAGGGCACACACCAGCAGCACACGGCCAGTCATCATCATCGCCATCACTCCTGTCACTTGCGTGCAGCCTTCAGCAAAAGTAACACCACGTCAACGCAGAACCGAAGGAAAAAGAAAATAAAAGTCACACAACCACTCACAGCCAAAGTAACAAACAGCAGAACTCGCACACCGACCCGCAAACAGAAAGCTAAAAAAGCTGAAAAAAACACAAAGCACAATAAAGTGTCCGGCAGGGATCCCGGAAACAATTAGAGAAATTCATTCGGCATAATTTTTATTTCATGTGCCAAGCAGCGCAATGTAAACGAACTTGTGTTTTTGTATATACATATTGCCCGCACCAAGAAAAATAAATTAAAGTAAAAAAAAAAAATGATTATACTGCTTCACGAGCCCACACAACATCCCTCACATTTCGTGCGGCATCCGGCCTTTCTCTCCAATCCTCCTCTTGTGCAGTCCGTGGGACGCACAGCAATGAGGCCGTCACCGCGTGTGGGCAACAAAAAACAAGACAAAAAGAAGAAACATGTCACTCATGAAAACGTACAGCAAACTAGCATTGGGGGAAAACACAGGAATGCTGATTATTCCAATAGGGCAAAAGCAGCAAAAATAAATAACTAAAAGAAAGTAAAAAAAAAAAACTTAAATTATTGACAAAACTCAGTGGGTAATGCTGGCAAGCTGCACAGTTATTGTTCCACGAAAAACCGCAGTTCCACCCTCCCTCACACCTCCGCAGAGTGCCGCAGCGCCTCACAGCCCCAGAAACAGAAGCAACAACACCCGAGACAGACACCCATGCACGGTGCTGTCACAAATTTCGGCCATGGCCAACAAATCCGTGAAATGCCCGTGCTCACAAAAAACGTTGCTCACAAGTGATGCTGCGTCGTGCTCCGATGGGATCTCTGGTTTCTCGGACGTTGTGCGCAAATAATCCTGTGCGGCATCACCGCCACCCGACACGTTATTACTCGTTCAACATTTGCTAGGGCCGTGCTGGGCTCAGGCGTGGCTGTTGTACCATCCAAGGACATTAGATCATTGTTGCTGAGTGAATCGGGGCCGCTATCCGTGCCCACGGCAGTGCGGGCATAAGTCTCCTATTCATGGCCAACGTCTTGTTATTCGCTGGCGACTGTGTTGGCGGTGTACGGCTCGTTGTATCTCGCTGAGCGTGCGTCTGGATCCGCCGCGCTGCCACTCGACTCCCCGGACAGCCGAGCTCCCTGTGGGGCCTCACCGCGCAGCTGCCGGCAGCCTTGCATGATCCTGCCGAGCGGAGTGTCCTGCCACTGAGCATGGCCACAGACGGTTCCCAGTTCTCCGCCTGGCAGCAGCGTCCCAATCGCCCACACGAATCTTGGTGGTAACGGACTCCCTGTCGGCGATGGAGGCGCTCCGTCTTGGCTCGCTAGCGGTGCACGATGAATTCACCGAGGCTATTTGTACCGTGCTGCTTTCACAGGTGGATCGAGGTCACACAGTTGGCTCAACATTTTCCCCATGACACTGCGGAATCCCACGCAGCGTGACAGCGGACGGTGACGCCGTCATGCCACGATCCCTCCCGCAGGACTGCGTCAATGCCTGGCACGTGGGCTTCCTCACTGCAGTCGGGCGGCGGAACTTGAAGGATGCCCAGGAGGAAAAGGAAGGCGCGCACACCGCGTGACAGGCGTTTCTCGGTGTGGCGAGGGCTCTATTCCTGCTGTTGGCCCGGACATCGTGCCCCGAGTGGCGGCACCGCGCGCAGGCGCGATGCAACTCCTGCCCTCTCTTCGCCAGGCCTGCGCTCGCCCTGCGGATCACAAGGGACCCTCTCTGTGTCAGTGGTGCCGCTCTCTCACACTGAGGAGAATGGCCCGCCTCTCCCGGAGCTTCTTCCCGACGTGAGCATCGCGACTCCTTTCCGACCAGCGAGCGGCGGATTGACGTCCTCCTGCCCAACCTGCGGCAGAGTGCGCTCGTTCATCCACAATATGAGGGCACATGCCCGACGTGCTCGGCCTGGCGTTCCAATGGTTTGAGAGAGCCTCCCATGCGGATGCCGCGATTGTTTCACCGTCTTCCTAACAGGCGTCTCGCGCACAGGTTGCCACCAAAGCTGCCAGGCGTGCCAGCAGGCAAGACACGCAGGAAGCACAAACGCGGGTACTCGAGATGGACCAGGCACTTCCGCCAGCGCCTCGTCACGGACGCCACGGGCTGCTGATCCCACGACGGTCCACGGGAGACTCCGCTTCACCCACTGCGGGAATGCCAGCGTCATTGAGAATATGGACTGCGACTGTTTGGGACTGCCCCAGACTGCACGACGGCCCGTTTGCGACGGCATAATCGCCACTTTTGTACGGACGGCCCTTGCGCTACTCACTTGTTGTTTTAGCAGCAGACAACAAAAACAGGATAACAATTTGCTTTGCGATGAATATTGTCTGTACTTCCTGCGGACCAACAATCCACGTGGTGTGCGAGGATCTCCTTTTTTTATTGTTACTTTGCTTTTGTGCTGCTGTGTGCGCTGCACCCTCTTGTGTGTGTGCGTACCCTCCGTGAGGGGTGCAGGCACGACGGACCGCTCTCGCCGTGTGTGCATGCGGTGGAGCCTTGTGTGCCGCTCCTGCTTGCTTCTCCCTCCTCCATCTGTGTGTTGGTGGTGCGGCAGGGCTGTGTGTGTGCGTGTTGCCGTGGATTGGAGTGTGTGTCGTGCGTGGTGTGCGGCGTACGGTGCATGCCTGGCTGCTGCCCTCTCCTCATGTGGTGTGCCCTCTGTGTGTGTCTGCTGCGCCTCTCGTCTCCCCTGTTGCTCTCCATGTCCCTCACTGTGCAGATCAGCTCCACACCACTGAACGACCACACTCACGATGATGACGATGTGCCGTCTGCTGTGCGCCCTGTTGGTGCTCGCCCTGTGCTGCTGCCCGTCCGTGTGCGCAGAAGAGACTCCGAAGGATACTGAAACGGTTGAAGAGTCTACCGAGAGGACCACAACGATGACTGCAACACAGCCACAGGGAGCCAGTAAGTCACTGTCGCCAAGTACGGTGTCCGCTGCGGATCGTGAGGACATTCAGCCAGGGACACTAGAGTCAGGAGAACATGTGACCAGTCACTCGGGCTCGCCAAGGATTTTGTCCAGTGCGGAAAAGGGAAAAGTTGGCGAAGAGGGACCGAAATCGGATGAGGTGGCTGTTATTTTACAGGCAGAAAGTAGTGATGTTGCGAAACGGCTAAAAGGTGAGAAGACACTATCCGAGGAAGGAGCAACTAAGGAGACTGACGCTTCTGCCGAGACAACTACTACGACCACTACAACACAAGCACCAACTACAACGACCACGACTACCACTGCGCCAGTGGCGCAAATTACTACGACTACAGAGGCGCCAACTACGACGACCCGCGCACCGTCACGTCTTCGCGAAATCGACGGCAGCCTCAGCAGCTCTGCGTGGGTGTGTGCTCCGCTACTGCTCGCCGTATCCGCGCTGGCGTACACCGCTGTGGGCTGAAGAGGTGTGTGCGGGCTGTGCGTGCCAGCACTCAGCCACGGGGACATGTGTGCGTCTACTGTGGTCCGATGTACTAAACATGATAAAGCAATGATTGTGTTTTGCTTCATTTGCTTCCGCTGCCGTGCTATGTGCTCCTTGCCGCTCCCCGCATCCGTCACGTTGAACGCATCCCAGGCACACTCATATGCACGACAGGCACGCAACTGTTTGCGTGGAATCACATTTGAGGATGGGTGCATGCGCGCTGGACCCATACTGTGCAGCTCTTTTTTGTGTGTGTTTTTACATTTTTTACTTTATTGCTGTGCGTTTACCTCCGTTTTGTTTTTAATTGCTTCGTGTGTTTTTTCTGTTTACTTGCTGCGGGGCGTTGTGTTTTGCCCTTTCACTGTTTTCAACTGCCTTATGGTGTGTGCGCTGCTGGGCTGCCGCCATTTGTGACTTTGCGGTGGCTGTGCGTGGTGTGTCGTCTCTCTTTTGCTTTTGCTCTGCGTTGACGTGTTGTTAGTTTGTGCTGAAGGCTACACGCAAGTGACGGGAGTGATGGCGATGATGATGACTGGCCGTGTGCTGCTGGTGTGTGCCCTCTGCGTGCTGTGGTGCGGTGCCGGCGGTGTTTATGCGAGGGACCACGACAGCAACGGACTGGTTGGCAGCATGTCTTCGGGAGTGTTGGGTGCGAATTTGCCCCATATGCCGAGTGGTTCTGATAAGAATGCGTTCATGCTTCCTATGCGGTCTGTCTTGCCAATCACTGTCGCTGAGGCTTTGAATGAGAACGATGTTTCTGTTCCAGCCGAAGAGGATGTGGATTTAAGTTTGAATGCAGGTTATCCCCATGCTGCTGCTAATGGAGGTGGAGGTAGGATTGGAAATACGACTGGCAGTCATGCTGGTGGCAGCAAAACTTCTGGTGGTGGAATTGGCAGCCCTGGTGCAGGTGCTGTCGGTGTTCAAGGTGAAGGTGCCCAAAGAAGTGGTGGTGGTGTTGATCCTAACGGAAGTGGACATTCTACTTTGGAAACTCTCGGTAGGGAAGCAAATGGAAAAGGGGGAGATCAAAGCGGGGTGAGGACAGAAGAGAATTCCAGGAACCCTCCAGCAGAACTGTCATCGTCAGTACAGTCAAAGCCACCACTAACACCGCCAGAACCAGCGGGAGTACCACAAATACAACATGCCCCACAACTATTACCGCAAAAAGCACCAGAAACAGCGGAAGCATCACCATCACCGGCAGTTTCGGCAGTAGATAGAGGCACGCCGGAATCAAGGGACTCACAGATTTCAGGCAAAGAAACTAAAAAACACTCAACTTCAGAAGCCAAAACGGAGCCCCAAATAACAGAAAAGTTTTTAAATGGTGGTCTGACAGAGGAAAACGGTCAAGAGGCAACTAGACCGAACCTTGCGAAGAATGCAGTTACTGACACTCCAACGAAAACAACGGCACCATCCCTCTCTACAAGTGGCACTGGTGATGTCCAGACAACAACGGACACGGTTGATAACGGTGCTCAACGGCCTAACACCAAAGAACCACAAGACGGGCTCGAAGATGGTAATACCAACGTTCCTCCTAGAGCTAGTGGAGCGGCACCACAAACAGCACTAACAGCCACCATCACTCAAAAAAATCATACGAAGACTATAGGCGACAGCGACGGCGGCACCGCGGTCCCCCACACCACCTCCCCTCTTTTGCTTCTTCTTCTTCTTGTCGCGTGTGCGGCTGCGGTGGTGGCCGCGTGAGAGTGAGTGTGAGAGAGCCATGCACCGCCCGCACACACACTCTTCCTTCTCTCTCTGTGTGTGTGTCCCCTTGCATGGACTCTCGCCCTCACCTCACCCCACGAAGCACACACAATAATGTGCCCATTGTATATATGCATGCACACCCATGCAGGCCCGTTGGTGCTCTCTTTTGCACGACACGCACTGCTGCCGTCCTGCCTGGCTGCATGGGCGGAGCACCGTAACTGTTTCTGTTTTGCTTCCATTGCATTGAGTGGGCGACCTCTCTCTCTCTCCCTCTGTGTGTGTGTTTTGCTTTACGGGAGCAATGAGAGTGTGTGTGCGCTGGTCGTCCCACGCTTCGGCTTTTTGTTTTGTTTTGCTTTAATTGTGCTGTAGTTGAGTGCACCCATTACCCATTTTGCTTTTTTTTCTTTTTTGATTGGTGGCTTGCGTTGACTGCGTACGCCTAAATTGTCTTTTTGTATTTTTATTCTTTTGAGCGACTGTAAGTGTCTCTTATCCGTGTCAAGCCATCAATTGTTTTTTTTTATACGTATGCCGTGCGTCAGTTGGTCCACGTTAACCCGTGGCTTGCAGCGCTGCTGGTGCTTCTGCTTGTGATGTGTTGTGCATGCGGGTGCTTTGCTGCCAGCCTGGCGTGCTCCTGCTCCACTGACAAGGCGATGCGTGCCCACAGGGCAAAGTCGATCCCGACTGTGCTGAGAGAAGTGTCCTTTTGGAGCAGAGGGAACATCGCAGACATGCACCGTCATTGGGAGGAATGGATGGGCGCCCACCCGCGTCAATGTGTCGACAAGGGAGCTGGATGGTACCAAGAAGTATTGCAGCTCAGAGCGGTAGTACGCAATGAATTCATTGAATGAGAATTGCGAATGTAAAGATGATGTTTTTTCGTAATGAGGAAAAGGGAATTTTTCCACTTTGTCATACTTTGCAGCCACTGTTCGTTACTATTCTGAGGACCGTCCGTAGATATGTGGCCATTTTTTCTTTCTTGGATGCCGCTGTCGTGCGAGAGGGAGTGTTCCCAAATAGTCGGATGTTCAGTTGTCGAGGACGGGTGCATTCCCGCAGCGTGTGCGGCAGGGCCTCCCGTGGATTGTCGGGGGCTCAGCGGCTGGTGAGGGTTGCCGTAGCGGAGTGGCTGAAGGGCTACGGCTGTCATTGGAGCTTGCGGAGGTGCGCTGTCCGTTTTTTGCTCGTTGATACGCTTGACATTTTCGGTAGTGACCTGCGCGTGAGGCACTTCTTGGGAATACGGTGGAGCTGTCGCAGAATCCACGTGTGAGGTCTTCTGCAACGATTGGAGTGCCAGAGTTGGTGCATCGGGCGTGTACCTCCATATTGTGGACGGACGAGAAGACTCTGCCACCGATTGGGCAGGGCGACGTTGATCTGCTGCTTGTCGTTCTACGAGGAGGTGCCGTGGACACGCCAGATGGAGGTTCCGGAGGCGGTCGGGGTGGATCCGTCTCCTCAGTGTGAGAGGGACGGCACCACCGACACAGAAGGGTTCCTTGTGATCCGCAGGGCGCATGCAGGCCTGGCGAAGAGAGGGCAGGTGTCGCATCGCACCTTGCGCAAAGACGCGATTCGATGCCCGGGTCAACACCAGGAATAGAGTGCTCGCCACACCGAAAGGTGCCTGGCGTGCGGTATACGCGCCTTCTGCTTCCTCCTGGACATCCTCCCAGCATAACCTCTTGACAGCGGTAAGGAATTCCACGTGCCAGATTGGGATGCCCTCTTGCGGGAGGGATCGTGCCATGACGGCTTCTTCGTCAGCTGCCTCATTGCGTAGTATACCGCAGTGTGATGGGGAAAGTATAAATTCTACAGGATGGCCTCGCTCCACTAAGGGAAGCAGCATAATTAAAATCTCTTCAGTAACGCGGTCTCGCATGGTCAATGGGCAACGGAACGCCTCAATTGCCGACAGGGAGTCCGTCACCACCAAGATTCGTGTGGGCGATTGGGATGTTCCCAGACGAGGAGGTATGAGATGTCTAAATCCATTTTCAATGGAAAGGCACTCTGCTCTATATGAGCATGCGAGCCTGCCAGCTGCTGCACGATGTACCTCCACAGGGAGATCATTTGCCGCGGTGTATTCGTATAATAGTGCAGTGGATCAATGTGCGAGTTCAGCGAGAGAGGAGGGACTGTCCATCCATAATTCAAAATCACAATCTCCTAGAGAGGAGTAAATAGAATCAAAAGCCGTGCGCCTGACATCGTCAGAGGCGTCGTTGGCAAAGGGTCGCTGATAAAATCTCACTTTGTTGCAACTCACAATGTCCCAGGAAAAAATTCGATGTCGAATAAGAGGGGAGCGCGAAGGTGGTTGCGGGGTGTCCCAATAATGTTACAGACGCGGTGTAATTCATTAATAACAGCATCTCTCGGAAGCGGGATTGATGTCGCCGCTTTCCCATGCATGGACAGCGGCATAGGTTCCGAGTAGATAAGGGAACGCAAATCCTCGTGGTCATGGAGGCGTATACAGAGTTAGTATTGTGTGAGTGCACGGAGCCAGAGTATCTTCCGGAGCCGGAAAGATTGGCTTCCAAGTAGACAGATGTATCTTCCGTTGCTGCGCCAAGGAAAAGAGATGTGTTACAACTGTCGCGGTACCGTACTTCCATATTATGGAGGTAGTTGTAGGCAAGGCATGGGACAATTGTCTCGCCACGATATAGTGACACACTGTGGACGTATCCAATCGAAAAGAATCGCATGGTGAGATGGGACGCACCAGATTGTGCGACCAGCTTCAATTGGTAACGGCGTAGCATTGTCTGCTTTGCAGCGGTGGAGGCGTGCGTGCCAAAATTAAGGTGATCAATCGTGGTGCCCAGCAAGCGCACTGGGCGTGGCTGAATGCGTAGTTGCCCATTGCCAAGGTGGAGATCGACTATGTCCTCTTCAGAGAGTGCGTGTGTGTGAAGAGATGTAGAATGCAGCAGCTTCGCTCTTATCAACGTTGATTTTTAGGTTTTGCTCGGCAGCCCATTTCGATAAAAGGAACAGGACGGGTTGCATCGCCGCAGCACATGCATGGATGTCCACACCTGAGGCAACAAGTGTGTGTTCGTCAGCGTGCATGAATGCAGCGGCAGAATAGATGTTGTCCATGCGGTGCAGCCGATCATCCACACAGTAGAGGGAGAGTTGGGGTCCCGGGACGCCGCCTTGCGGTACTCCGGCTGAGGTGAGTTGTTTCCGGGAGTTCTGTTCGCGAGTGCACACCCCAAAATGGCGGCCCCGCAGGTAGTTGTGCAGCCAGCGTTTGGTTCGTGGGCCAAGGCGCGGAAGTCTGTCAAGCATGCCGAACAACTTCCCATGGTCAACGGTGTCGAAGGCAGTCAAAAAATCAATCAAGACTACGAGCGAGCGGTGGCGACGAGGGTGCCTTGTGGGGGCGCCGCCTCCAGGGCGCTCATACTCCACAGTGCTGAACTCATGCAATCCACGGGTAATTCTATCAATAACAAGTGCCACCACGTCCGATGCAGAACGTGAAGGTGCAAAGCCAAATTGACGTGGGTGGTGCGGCAATAACGCTGACAGACGGCGGTGAATCATTCCTTCGGTTAATTGTAGTGAAACAGGGTGTAGCGTGATAGGTGTGTAACTCTCTGGGCTGCATGGACCTTTTCCCAGGTTTGGGGATAGGAATAGTGTCCACCGTATTCCAGGAACAAGGCAGGCTGCCATTTGCGAGGGAGTTGTGGATCATCGTTCCAATTGTGTGCCGCACGCAACGGGCCCGAGACGGTGCAGGAATTCATCCAACATGTTGTCGGGGCCAGCGGCCGAGCCGAGCGAGGAGTCACGGATGGTCACGTCAATTTCATACGGCGTGAGAGGCCGATCCATTTCCCGGTCACCAGGAAGCAATGGAGCGCGGCGTGCAGCAGCAGCAGCATAAGGTGATGTGGCACGTGAAACCCGCACAAAATGACGGACGAGCAGATTTGCCTTTTGACGAGACAGAGCGCAAACGCGGTCAACATCAGCGCGGAGCACAACCGATTCCAGAGGATGAGGATACGGCGCCGCCATGCCGCGGAGATATCGCCAGCCTGGGCTGGATGAGGCTCCAAGTTTTTTGCGCGCGGGCTTCCAGAGGCATAGCGAAGCCACGGCGCAAGGCCTGATTTTAGTCCCCTCTTTTTCAAGTAAATTCGGCTCGAAGTAGACTGTCTCCGGGTGAGGCAATGTGTGCTTTGTATGCAGCTTCGGCGGCGATCTCGGCTTGCTCCATTTCGTGTGTCCATATCTTTTTGGGGCTGTCACGGCTGCCGCGCGGGATATGGCGATCAGCCGCTCGCAAGATGCCTCTGCGGATGTACAACCATGTGGGCGCGGTGGCAGGGAGTGTTTCACACAACGAGGTGGAAGCAGGCCAATCCGCTTTGCGCAGAGCAAAGGTGGCTTCCTTCCGTCGAGGCAGCGTGTTGGCTAGTCGCGGAATGCCATCGCCCATCCCTACCGAGTAAGATATTCAGCAGTGGTCCTAATCCATGCAGGGAGTGGATGTCCGGTGGGAGATGCGTAGTACGCGATACGCAGTAACGTCAGAGGACGAGACATCACGATGTGTGATCCGTGTTGCCTGCGCCGGGTCATTTGCCAGTCCGAAATCCATATCAATTAAAACGGCGGCAAAGTTCTCTCCTCCAGTCGTTGATGGTATGTATGACTGTCCCAGAGCTCATGATGTCAATTCGGGTCACCCGCGATAATGGCTGCGGGGACGAAGCGACGGAAGATATTGATAAATGTAGAATCTTGAACAGTTTCCATGGGAGGGTTGTAGAGGTTCACCACGAAGATGCTGCGACATCCCTGATGAGTTGCACGGACAGCAATGGTCTCCAGGAGGTCAGTGCCAGGGAGCGACAGGCGCTCGCACGGTAGAGAGTGGCGCACCAGAATGGCAACGCCACCACCGCGCCCAGTGCGGGCCCGAAGGTAGTCATTATGGCCAGAAACTTTTGTCGCTACGTCACTGCGATTATTTATTTACTGCAGAAGAACGGTGTCAGTTTGATGCAGCTCCCATCCCGCAGCAAAAGCATTTTTTTTTACGGACGAGAGGCCTGCAATGTTAAGCCGCCAAACAGTGATGTAGCCATCCTCCTCGGTGCCAGAGTTCTTGTGGACGTCACCGCAACGGGTGATATCAACGGAGTGACCGCTTCAACTCCCCGCACCGGGCATGGCGTGGAACCCTCTCGAGGGTGGAGTCGTCTTGGTCTCCGTCGTGCTCGCAGCAACGCCCTGTTGCGGAGTTCTTGTATGCAACCAGAGCCCCAGCACCGCGACAATGCGCGACGCCATCGCTGGGGCCCAGGAGAGGCCGCAGTGCCTCCTGCTGTCATCCGGAATCTTTGTTGACGCCTTCTTGCGGACAAGCGCCCATTGTTTCTTCCAAACAACGCTGCACTCCCGCGACGCATCTTGCGCTGTGAGAGGCACGTCCCTCACCACAACCGGAGTCGCCCACGCGCCGTCGGCACGCACCACATCGTCAAGAAAAGAGCATGAATGTGTCAGGGTGACAGCAACGCCTCCGCTGGAGAGTCGAATCACAAACATCACCAGCAGCGCCGCAAGCCACGGGTTGCCGTGGACCAACTGACGCATGGCGTATGTCGAAGGAAAACTTAGTGCCTTCACAAGAATAAGAAAGAATAAAACTCTCCCAAAGAAATATGAGAATAACAATAAAAGATTAAAGTGTCCGCAGTAAACGCATGCCGCAAAGCAAAAAAAGTGGAATGGGTGCACTCAACCACAAAATCAAAAAGAAAAACAAAACAAAAAGCCGAAGCGTGGGACGACCAGCGCACACACACTCTCATTGCTCCCGTAAAGCAAAACACACACACAGAGGGAGAGAGAGAGAGGTCGCCCACTCAATGCAATAAAAACAAAACAGAAACAGTTACGGTGCTCCGCCCATGCAGCCAGGCAGGACGGCAGCGGTGCGTGTTGTGCAAAAGAGAGCACCAACGGGCCTGCATGGGTGTGCATGCATATATACAATGGGCACATTATTGTGTGTGCCTCGTGGGGTGAGGTGAGGGCGAGAGTCCATGCAAGGGGACACACACACAGAGAGAAGGAAGAGTGTGTGTGCGGGCGGTGCACGGCTCTCTCACACTCACTCTCACGCGGCCACCACTGCAGCAGCCGCACACGCAACAAGAAGAAGCAAAAGAGGGGAGGTGGTGTGGGAGACCGCGGTGCTGCTGTCACTGTCGCCAGGCATCGCTGTGCCACCTGGTTTGGAGTCTGTATTTGGTGCTGTTACCGAGCCTGCTGTCTCAGAGGCCACATTTTCTGTGCTGTCAGAGTCTTTGTTAAAATCGTGGGTCTTACTGATCGGTGTGGCGTCCTCAATGGAGGGTCGGCTCAATTCATTGGCGGTAGGGTTGCCTTCTGTGCCAGCGTCAGACTGCACGGCCTTAACTGATTTAGAGCTGCTGTCATTCTGCTGTATATTCTCATTATTTGTTTCGCCACTTAATATTGTTTCATTTATGGTGTCCAATTTACCGTCCTGTTGGTGGACTTGTAAAGTGGCCGCGGTCGCAGGCAGGTGAGGGTTGTTTTGATGTTTTTCGTTGTTGCCCTCTGCATCTTTTTGGATGTCAACAACACCTTCCCTTAAGGAAGATGGTGACGTTTCTTCTGCAGTTTTGTCAGACGCTGTCTTTCTTCCGGTTTCTTTGTTAATTTTGTTGTTTCCCGTTGGTAGGTTATTGGGGGTGTCGGCACTTTGTTGTAACCCAGTTTGCGTGGCCTGAAGAGTTGTTTCCAGAGAGCCGGAAGGAGACTTGCTCCCCGTAGATGGAGCTGGCTGGAGATGCTGCTGCGCACTGGCAACTGGTCTCGCATTCGGGACACCTGGACCATCTTCAGCTTCTTCTCCTTGATCTTTACGCGGTTCTGTTTCGACGTTGTGTTCATCTCTTATTTCTTCTTCTTCTTCTGTTTCCTCCTTATCATCCTCTTCTTCCTCGGCGTTTACTCCGGAAGGTGTTCCTGCGGGGTTTTCTGAATTATTTACATTCACTTCTGGTTTTGTTTCTCCTTGCAGTTTTTCTTTACCATCTTGGGGTCCTCCATTACCAGCGTCACCAGTCATCTCGGTAATTCCCTGAGCAACCGTGTCGGCAGTGGGCAAATCTGGCACAGACACCGTGGGAGCTTCTTCACCAAAACCACCGCCGGCACCGCACCACAGCACGCAGAGGGCACACACCAGCAGCACACGGCCAGTCATCATCATCGCCATCACTCCTCTCGCTTACGTGCAGCCTTCAGCACAAACCAACACGTCAACGCAGAGTGAAAGGGAAAGGAGAGACACGGCCGCTACTCCACGCACAGCAACGAGTGGCAGCACTCCAGAAACACGCACGTCGAGGCAGAGGAAATCAGTGCGATTGAAGAACTCGCACACCGCACTGCAAACAAGAAGTTAAGCAAGGAAAAAAAAAGTTGAGTGTCCGGCAGGACTCTCGGAAAGAATAAATAAAATTCATTCGGCAGGAGATTTATTTTATTTCCCAAGCGGCACAATAAGAGCATGTGTTTGTGTATACATATTGCCCGCATTGAATAAAAAAGACTTTACTCTTCCACCAGCCCACACAAAACGCTCTTCACACTTCATTGCGGCATCCGGCCTGTTCCTCCGCTCCTCCTTTCGTGCAGTCCGTGGGACGCACAGCAATGAGGCCGGCACCGCGTGTGGGCAACAAAAGACAAGAGGAGAAGCACGTCACCCATGACAGTGTGAAGCAACCGACCAGTAAATAATAAAGTAACAGCAAGGATACTTTATTATTCCAGGAAAACAACGTCAAAAACAGTAAAATGTAAATAATAAAAGAAAACACGCATGGAACGCGGCACATGTTCTCCGTGAGGAGTCGCAATTCCACACTCTTCGGCTCACAAGTCCGCCACAACTCCACACAATCCCAGAAGAAGCAGCCACTCCCAATACACGCACACACGCACAGTGCTGCCAACAGTTAACTCTCGCAGTGTCAATTTCGCGTCGTTGCGCAGGGCAAAGCAGCCGTCGGGACTCAAACCGTTTCCGGAATACTGCGCGGTGAATTCTCTTAATTGGGGCTCTCGTGTCCAGAGGCATTGCGTTGAGTCAATCCGTCCGCATCACCCTCAGCAACAAATCCACTGCCTGCAACGCCATTTTCTAAAACGAGAGTCTTGTGTCCAGTGGCGTCGTGCTCATTCACCTCGTCCGTGTTATCCGCAGCAACGTGTTCCCTGCCGCCACAAGTGACAGACATGATCCCGGATGCATTCGACGCCAATAATATTCTCGGACCGTTGGCAAAGGAAGGCCTCTTCTTGGATGCATTCGGGACCATCACTTCGTTCGGATTGCTGGCAAACTCAGGCCTCGTCCCGGACGTGTTGGTCGCCGTGTTGGATGCGGGACTCGGATCGACGGTGTTGGGTCCGTCAGCCGCCGCAGACTGTCGCCAATCCTCGTTCTGACGTGACGGCTCAGCATTCACTTGCGGCGCAGTTGTCCCACCAGATTTCGTGTCATCCTTCCCTCCACGGGGTGGCGGCAACTGACAGATGCCCGTCCGGTCAGCATCGCTGCTCCGTGCAGGCGGATGGATGGCTCCATCGGGGAAATTGACGCCACCACAATTCATAAGGGCCGGCGTATTTATGTGTCGTCACATTCATCGTGAAGGCAACGGTGGCCCATTCCTCTTTCGTTGCACAGCTGGCAGCACAGTTGCTACATGTGTGCACCGCACTGACCACATGGCACACAGCACCCAGCTCACCATCTCTGCTACGCATTCGCACACCAAAGCCACTGAAAGTGTAATTCTCATGCTGAGCCTCAGCACTGGCAGCAGAACACTTTTTCCACGCCACACACACGCGATAGCTCAGGCTGCCGTCACTCGGAGCACACGACACATCCACCGGCACAACCACCGCATCCGCATCACCAGATACATCTCCAGCACTCCCAACAGCCGTCACACACACGGAGCAAGCACCCACCACAACAGCCACACGCGCCAGTGCACCCTCATCCATCCATGACGCGGCACCAAAATTTCCCGCCATCCCACCCTCAATGGGACACGGAGCCCAACTCAACGCAGCCACACGCGGTGCATCACACCCACAGGAAAAGGGACTCGGGCTGCGCACTCCCTCTCCCTTCTCCTCACGGCCACGGAAGAAGAAAACAGCCGCCACACGCAACTGCCAGCATGCACTACAAAAGAAGCATTCAAATCCACTGCAATGTGCATCTTGTGTGTGTGTGGTTGTGTGTGCCTGCAGAAACACAAAGCAAAGAAGTAGAAAAGAGGGAGCAGAGTATGTGGAGAGACGCAAAAAAAATGTACAGCGGAGACGCATAACGGAAACAACAAGAAGACCGCTCAAACTCATGACTGCAGTGCAGCCCAAGCAGCGGCAATTCACAAAATTCATTTAAAACAAAAAAGCTTTCCCCCTCGTCTTATGTAAACCCCATCACACAAAATAATTATAAATAAAAAGAAATCGTCCATTACTGTTCCACACACACAAATTTAAACAACTGCTGCCGTGTGGTCACACCAAACTGTCTGTAGATATTTTGCCCGCAAAATAAAATTTAAAATTATATTTAAATGTCTTTCAGCCGTCCGACCCTCCGTGTGTCCGCACAGCGTTTATATTTCATGGGGTCATCTGCGTGTTGCTGCTCCCCTCAGCCCTCTCATCGGCGTGCGAGTGCGGCCCGCAGAGCACAGTCACTCGTGTGTGTGGGGACTGAGAGAGGCACGCAGACATGACGGGAGTCGCGTCACTCCATCGGGAGAGTGAGCGCAGCAAAAGAAAAAAATCATCGGAGGGGAGAGAAATGCTCACGAGGCCGACACCGAAGGGACTGCCGGCGCATGAAATAAATACGCGAAGCAAAACAAATCCTTAAAGAAAAACACGGCGGCAGGGTGTGGCTGTGTGTGTGTGGCGCTGCGGGTGTCTGCCCGCCCTGGCCGCAAAACAAAAACAAAACAAGAGGGAAGAAATGTGTGCTCCGCCCCACAGGCCCTCGCCGCACGCCCACACGTCACGGCTCCCTCAGCGCGCCGTTCGTCGCCGCCCCTCCTCATGCGTGCAGCAGGCGAGGCGCACAGGGCCGTCGTCATGAGCGTGTCGGTGGGTGTGCGAGTGGAGCAGTTGGGCGGCAAACACACGGCACCCCTCGCAGGAAGAGTGCGGAAAGAAACAATTAAAGAGGGAAGAGTAGAAAAGAAAGACGTCCATAGTGATTGCCCCAAAAGCATAAAAAGTGTTGGGGGTATGATGGATTAGAAATAAAAACAGAAAAGAATTTTTAAAAAGAAAAGACGCCCAATCGCACAAGAAAGAACAAAGAAAAAAAGACAAATAATCTAAAATCGCACAGCAAAGCAGACAAGGAGAAAAGTTAATAAAAGTTATTTAACGAGAGAAGTTCATTACCAGGTGTGTGTGTCGCTGCTCGGAAGGTCGCAAGTGCTCCACGCGGCAGCCAGTCACGCCTCACAGAGACGCAAACCACCACAGTCCCAACAGAAGCAGAAGCAGCGATGGCAGAAGTCCGCTCCCACGCATGCTGCCAGCATCACCCGTTGCTTCTCCAACGGCATGAGACTTCGAAGCCGCCGCCTTCTCCACACTTCCCTGCGATTTATTCGCCGGCATTTGCTGTGTAGTGGCTGATTCCCCCACCGTTGTATTTTTTTGTGCTTCACGTTCTTGTGGAGGCTGCTGCGAGGTCGCTTGCTTCACTGGAGCCTCAGAAGCCGACGCAATATCTTCTTCCAAATCGGCAATCCCACCAGTAAATGCCAACGGGCGGTTGTAAAGCAGGACGTTTCTCACAGTCACAGACACACCTTCGGCACCCGCTGTGTTCTCTGCATTGACTCCATCCCCTCCAATGTAGAAGTGTGAGATCCCCTTCGATTCTGCATTTTCCAAGTCACTTTGCACACTCTCACACACACGCTGACCATCGACGTACACGGAGCCCTGGGTGCCGCTCTGTAGCACAATGGCCACTTGGTATTGTCTCTGTGGGTCCCAAGTGCCTTTGAGCCTCTTGGTTGTTCCGTCACAGCACAGCGCCTGCCACTTCTTTCCACTGCCGTACGACAACTCCATAATTTTGATTACTCCGTCACTGCCTGCACGCACACCCATCAAAGGGACGCTGCCACTTTTCGGCTCACCGTCGATGGACACCGTCGCCACAAGAGTGAAGTTGTAGTTCGCAAAGTGGTACAGCTGATTCTCCCCCTGCGCGCCAACGGGCCACTCAGCCCCTGCGCCACGCCCTGTGAACTTCACGCCATCGGAAGGCTCTGCCTTTGCTGCTGCACCGTTCTTCACTGTGGCGTTCACCCCGAGGTACTCGTCCCTCCATGTGTTATCAGAGAAGCTGCCGGACAAAAAGCCAACCAGCCCAGCCGTGATCTTATCAGCGCTGCAGGCAGTGTCAGCTAAGGGATCCTTCTGAGCAAGTGAATTGGTGCACAGGTGGGAAACACGTTTGTCCACTTTCTTCCACGTCTTCAACACCTCCCTCACCCGCTGCAGCTGCTCAGTCAGACGCACAGAGACCATACCGAGTGATTCCTCCTCATCGCCATTCTTCTTCTCGTATAGTGCAATCAACTTCTCCTTAATATCTTTATTATTACCACTTGTACCACTTTTGTACAACAGGGAGCTGGCGGCAACATCGTCTCCTTCCACAGACACCGGCCCAATATCAACAATGTGCGTATTGTCCGTCAGCCAAAGACGGAGTTCACCCTTTTCCTTTCCATTTTCTTCGCTCTCAGTCTTGTCATACACCGGCAGAGTGACGAGCATCACGTCCCTGTTCTCAATCTTCGCTTTGCTGAACCCGCTTCTAACGCGCTTCACATTTCCCTCGTGTTTGTTGCCCCACACGCGCGAGAGTGTACCGAGTGCCTCCGTCCACGAATCCCCCTTGTCACCGGACTCGTACACCCTACGGCGGCCATCATCACACGCAGTCATCATCATGAGTTTTTTGTCCTTCCACTCCACAACGGAGGGATCACCGCAGCCACCGTCAGACATCCCCTTCGACAGATTTCCACCCCCAGTGGCTGAGGAGCGTATGATCAGCGAAACGGTCGTTCCATTCTTCTTCGTGCCTTCCACGGGCAACACAAGCGTACCGTCCTTCATCCGAACACCCGATCCACCGCCGCCAATCAGCCCTGTCAATGACTCGTGTTCTTTTTCAAAATCAGTCCACGGGATAACGGAGGCGTCTTTCCAACAAATTTTTTTTTTTGTTGCTGCTCTCATCATTACTGACGTTTCCCACAGCCACCAAAAGTCCCCATTGAGCTGCTGCAGCTGTCTGATCAGAGCCTTCAGTAACTTCAAAAGTGTAGTTTCCAGCAAACATGTAAATATCACTTCCCTTCACAACTGTTGTTGGTCGGCTCACGCGTACTTTTGTCCGGCCTTGGGAAGCCTCCTGATCTCCTGCTTGGGAGGCACAATTCTTTTTGTCGGATGGACATTCCTCCAGCACTTGTGTCTTCAGTTTAGTTGCATCCAACTCCCCTTTTGATTCTTCATCGGTCCACTCCAGAAGCTCCGAGGCAATCCCAGTAAAATTGCTTTCTCCCTCCTTCAACTGCGCCTCGGCAACAGCAAACACATCACCATCTATCTCAACAAGACCGGGAACACGGAGCAAACCCACTTTTTCTCCCTCTTTCACGTCTCCCCAAACAAAATGTGTTTTCGGTGAAGATCCCTTGCCTGAATTTGGCTGCTTTTCATCAGCGGCTGCAGCTCCACCGGTGCCGCAGCACATCATCACGACGAGGAGGAGCAGCACCGCAGAAGTAAACACACGCCGGGACATGTTGGGCCTCCGCGGCTCACTCTCTCTTCCTTCCCTCCTCCTTCCGCTGGATCCGGTCACGCGGCGACGGTTGTGTGTGCGGGGTGCCTTCACTGCAGCAACACGTGAGACCATATAAATATGTGTGTGTGTGGGCGGTGTGTGTGCTGTTGGTCCTTTCAGAGTCTTCCAATTTCACAGTAGCGAGTAGCGCTTGTTTACTTTCTTTGTGTGATTGAGAAAGAAAGGAAAAAGAAAAACAAAATGAGGTACAACAATGAACACCGTCACCCATCCACAGTGAGTGGCATCATCATCCGCACTGCAGTCGCTCCCAACAACAACAACTCACGCACACAGACACACGGAACAGGAGAAGAAGGAACAGTGCACCGGGAACACACAGCGACTGCCACCACCAGCAGCAGGAGTCACGGCGGGTGTGTTGTTCTTCTTCACGCGTCAGCACGCACCAAGCAACATGTCAAAAAAAAACAAAATGCAGGCTTTTTCCCCCTCACGAGGGCCTCCGCAGCCACAATCCTGTGCGTGCGTGCATTCTCAGCGTTTTAAACACGGCATGTGTGTGCATGTGCTTGTGTGTTTGGCAGCGCCTATACTTGCGGAGCAGCTGTGCGCCACAAGAGAGTCTGAAGAAAGCAACGGCAGAGAGAGGCAGATAGCACACATGCAAATTACTCATATCATCACACACACACACACGCAGCCGCGGAATGAGTGCACTCAACCACAAAATCAAAAAGGAAAACAAAACAAAAAGCCGAAGCGTGGGACGACCAGCGCACACACACTCTCATTGCTCCCGTAAAGCAAAACACACACACAGAGGGAGAGAGAGAGAGGTCGCCCACTCAATGCAATAAAAACAAAACAGAAACAGTTACGGTGCTCCGTCCATGCAGCCAGGCAGGACGGCAGCGGTGCGTGTCGTGCAAAAGAGAGCACCAACGGGCCTGCATGGGTGTGCATGCATATATACAGTGGACACATTATTGTGTGTGCCTCGTGGGGTGAGGTGAGGGCGAGAGTCCATGCAAGGGGACACACACACAGAGAGAGAAGGAAGAGTGTGTGTGCGGGCGGTGCATGGCTCTCCCACACTCACTCTCACGCGGCCACCACCGCAGCAGCAGCCGCACACGCAACAACAAGAAGCAAAAGAGGGGAGGTGGTGTGGGAGACCGCAGTGCTGCCGTCACTGTCGCCTGTACGTGCTGTGTCATTTGTTATTGCCGCGGCTTCGACTGGTGTTTCCTTCCTGTTGCCATGTTT
This sequence comes from Trypanosoma cruzi, assembly GCF_000209065.1. Taxonomy (NCBI): domain Eukaryota; phylum Euglenozoa; class Kinetoplastea; order Trypanosomatida; family Trypanosomatidae; genus Trypanosoma; species Trypanosoma cruzi. Next base: position 118,339 of record NW_001849462.1, read on the forward strand.
ATTGTCACCTCGTTTTGCACCTTCTGTTACTGCACTGTTAGCTGTAGGGTTATTCTTCGGCAATCCTATTTCAGTGCCCCTTTCTGCGTCAATATTAGAGGCATTACCAACAGCTAAGTGTCGTGGTTGTGTTGATTCAGAATCGCCGTCAGATTCACCATTCCGTTCTTTTAGTGCGACGGAAACATTTTCCTTTTTTTGTGAATCATTGTTTGGCTCCACGCCGTCATTGACTCCTTGAGACGTTTGCTCTGGCACGTCATCTTCACTGCTTAGCTTTTCTTTTTCTGGTTCTGCTCTGGGGTTTTCCACTGGTTTTTCATTTGTTTTCATTGTCGCTGCTGGTGCACCTTGCAGTGAAGCTGGTGGTGCTGCTCCATTTCCCTGTGTTGATGCTGGCGGCAATAAAGATGCTGGCGGTGATGGTTCGCCAGTTCCTGGTCGTTCCCCTTCTGATGGCGTTGTTGCTGATGAGTGACCTCCCACTTTCGCCGAACCATTGCCTGCCTGTCTTGCTTGTCCTTCGCCACCTTGTCCATCCAGCGGCGCTTTCCGTTCTTCAAGTAATTCTCCACTTTCTTCTGCACTTCCCCCTATTTGTTCTTTCTCTGCTTCTCCTTTGTGGTCCATTGATTTGTCGGCCGTTGGTGTTTCTATTTTCGGATCCTTCCTCTGATTACCAGCCGCTTCTTTTTTTGAATCCAACGGTTCCCCCACGTTTTGGAGCCCTTGACTGACTTGGTCTGAAGATTCCTGTTTTCCGTTATTTCTGCCTGCGGGTTCAGACGGTGAACCCTTTGCTGGACCCTGGCTTACATCGGTATTTTCAGAATCATCGGCCTTTGACACTTCCATCGCACATACACCGCACCACAGCACGCAGAGGGCACACACCAGCAGCACACGGCCAGTCATCGTCATCGCCATCACTACTGTCACTTGCGTGCAGCCTTCAGCACAAACTAACTCCTCGTCAACGCAGGGCAAAAGGAAAAAGGAGAGACAAGTCACACAACCACGCCACAGCGACAAATGTTAACACCCCAGCATAAGCAGCGCACACCACGAGATAAATGGAATCAGTACAATTGCAGAACCTTCAAACAGCCCTGCAAACCAGAAGTTTAAAAGCAAGCAATAAAAAACAGTAATTAAAAAAAGAAAACAAAACTACACTCAGGGCTCTGCTGCGCATCCATATGAGTGTGTCCGCGATGCGTTCGACATGACGGATGTGGGGCACAACGCGGAGCACACAGCAGCTGCGCAGCAGAAGCAAACAAAGCAAAAAACAATCATCGTAATTACTCTTACTTTGTACATCGGACCACAGTGGACGTGCAAATCCCCGTGGCTGAGTGCTGGCACGCACAGCCCACACACACCTCTTCAGCCCACAGCGGTGTACGCCAGCGCGGATACGGCGAGCAGCAGCGGGGCACACACCCACGCAGAGCTGCTGAGGCTGCCGTCGATTTCGCGAAGACGTGACGGTGCGCGGGTCGTCGTGGTGGTTGGCGTCTCTGTAGACGTAGTAGTACTTGGTGCCTCTGGCGCAGTGGTGGTTGTCGTGGTCGTCTTGGCAGAAGCTTCGGCGTTCTGACCTGCTTTCTCTACGGCTGTACTCGTGTCACTTTTTGTCTCTGTCATACCGTTCTTAACTTCTGTCGCTAACACATTGGGCTTCACATTTAATTGTGGTCCAGGAACGGTCGTAACTCCTCCATCTCCAAGTACGGCAGTATTTCCCTTCTCCCCACCGGACTCCTCACCTTTCGGACCTGGTTGACTGAGCGTCAGGGTTGCTGCCTGTGTTGCAGTCGTTTTCGTGGTCTTCTGGGAAGAATCTTGTTCCGCCAGCTCAGTGTCCGATGCATTGGATGAGCAGCAGCACAGGGCGAGCACCAACAGGGCGCACAGCAGACGGCACGTCATCATCATCGTGAGTGTGGTCGTTCAGTGGTGTGAAGCTGATCTGCACAGTGAGGAGCATGGAGAGCAACAGGGGAGACGAGAGGTGCGGCAGACACACACAGAGGGCACACCACATGAGGAGAGGGCAGCAGCCAGGCATGCACCGTACGCCGCACACCACGCACGACACACACTCCAATCCACGGCAACACGCACACACACACAGCCCTGCCGCACCACCAACACACAGATGGAGGAGGGAGAAGCAAACAGGAGCGGCACACAAGGCTCCACCGCATGCACACACGGCGAGAGCGGTCCGTCGTGCCTGCACCCCTCACGGAGGGTGCGCACACACAAGAAGGTGCAGCGCACACAGCAACACAAAAGCAAAGTGACAATAAAAAACGAATATCCCCGCACACCACGTGGATTGTTGGTCCACGGGAAGTGCAGCCAATATTCATCACAAAGCAACTTATTCTCTTGTTTTGTTGTATGCTGTTACAATAACGAGTGAGTAGCGCAAGAGCCGTCCGTACAAAAGTGGCGATTATGCCGTCGCAAACGGGCCGTCGTGCAGTCTGGGGCAGTCCCAAACAGTCGCAGTCCATATTCTCAATGACGCTGGCATTCCCGCAGTGGGTGAAGCGGAGTCTCCCGTGGACCGTCGTGGGATCAGCAGCCCGTGGCGTCCGTGATGAGGCGGTGGCGGAAGTGCCTGGTCCATCTTGAGTGCCCGCATTTGTGCTTCCTGCGTGTCTTGCCTGCTGGCATGCCTGGCGACTTCGGTGGCAACCTGTGCGCGAGACGCCTGTTAGGAAGACGGTGAAACAATCGCGGCATCCGCATGGGAGGCTCTCTCAAACCATTGGAACGCCAGGCCGAGCACGTCGGGCATGTGCCCTCATACTGTGGACGGAAGAGCGCGCTCTGCCGCAGATTGGGCGGGAGGACGTCAATCCGCCGCTCGCTGGTCGGAAAGGAGTCGCGATGCTCACGTCGGGAAGAAGCTCCGGGAGAGGCGGGCCATTCTCCTCAGTGTGAGAGAGCGGCACCACTGACACAGAGAGGGTCCCTTGTGATCCGCAGGGCGAGCGCAGGCCTGGCGAAGAGAGGGCAGGAGTTGCATCGCGCCTGCGCGCGGTGCCGCCACTCGGGGCACGATGTCCGGGCCAACAGCAGGAATAGAGCCCTCGCCACACCGAGAAACGCCTGTCACGCGGTGTGCGCGCCTTCCTTTTCCTCCTGGGCATCCTTCAAGTTCCGTCGCCTGACTGCAGTGAGGAAGCCCACGTGCCAGGCATTGACGCAGTCCTGCGGGAGGGATCGTGGCATGACGGCGTCACCGTCCGCTGTCACGCTGCGTGGGATTCCGCAGTGCCAGGGGAAAATGTGGAGAAAACTGCGCGACCTCGATCCGCCAGTGAAAGCAGCACGGTACAAATAGCCTCGGTGAATTCGTCGTGCGCCGCCAGCGGGCCAAGGCATAGCGCCTCCATCGCCGAGAGGGTATCTGTGGCAGCAGGGGCTCGTGTGGGCGATGGGGACGATGCTGCTGCCAGCGGCTGCGCGGTGAGGCCCCACAGGGAGCTCGGCTGTCCGGGGAGTAAAGCGGCAGCGCGGCGGATCCAGACACACGATCCAATGGATGCGCAGGCCGCCTCAACGGCCAATCGTCTGACACCGTCCAAAGCGTCCTTGGCGTGCCGTGGTTGGAAGACGCCCAACCCGCTGCGGCTCACAGTGCCCCAGACAACAATGCGGTGCTCAGCATGTGGGGCGTGGATGTGGCGCGGGGAGATCTCCATGTGGCGGCGGACGCGTCGCAGTCCGTTGAGGACGGCATCTCCCGGCAGAGAAATGGTCGTCGCTGCCTTCCAATGTATTGACGACGGCATGGCTTCCAAGCAGATTGCGCCACGCACGCCCTCAATATACCGGAGACGCGTGAGGCGTTCGTGCTGTGTGGTGCGCGGAATCCAATGATCCTCCGCAGCGGTGCTGGACTGGCGGCCAGGTGGGCAGAAGCATCCTTCGATGATGCGCGTGGGCCGAGCGATGCTGTGCAGCTGTCGCGGTGCCACACTCCCAGGCTGTGGAGGTGAGTGGGAGCTGGACACGGTGCGACTGCCTCGCCGCCGTGGTGCAGCGCACTGTGGACGCATCCGACGAGGCAGGATCGCATGGTGTGCTGGGACGCACCAGCCTCTGCGCCCAGCCGCGGCTGACGGCGGCGTGGACGATCTACTTTGTTGTCTGTGTGAAGAATTTTCCCGTTCTTTACATTGTCTTACGGGCCGATGGTGCGTTGGCGTTTTTTGATTTGGTAGGAGACTTGCGTTTCCGAAGAAGCCGTTGCAAGTGTTCAGCGTCGTTGTGAATAACAGATGTGCGCCTGTCCCCGTGAAGGCAACAACAACGACCGCGGATGACAGCAGGAGGCACTGCGTCTTTATTTGGAAGAGTGTTTTAATTGCGTTTGTTGGGTCATTTGTGGGGAAGGTGGGAGGCTGAGTGCATTAGGACTGAATTCATTTGTGTGGCTGCGCTCCGTTGACTTGCGGCCAGTCGCGGCACTCTTTTGGGGTTTGGCTGCTCGTCTCTTTTGTTTACTTCCCACCGCAGCACGTGGAGGCCACTGATCCGAGGAACTTTTGTTTGACTGCGTGTGGGCTGCTGCCGTGAGGAGGTGCATTGAGTGACGAATACTTCTGTTTGGCGTGTCGCGGTGTGTCGGAATGATGTTTGGAAGACATGTGGAGGGTGCTGTGTGTAGTTTGTGTGTCTTCTCTCTGGTGGAGCCGACATGTGTGCGGGATTGTGGCATTGCTGGCTGACAGTTCCACGTCGCTTTTCAGCATTCCTGGATGTGCTGAGGAATGACGGCTGGCGACCAGCGTGTTGGTGCTGCTGGTGGGAATAAGTGCATCGGGAATAGGCCGTTTTCTCTTTTCCGTGCTGGAGCCGACTAACTGGCACGAGGGCACCGGCTGCAGGCTGCCTGCCAGCACGTGTGAGCAGCGGATCCATGCACACACCGACGCTCATCGCAAGAGCGTGTGCGATCACAGTGGCCTTTGTGGCGTGCTTTTATGGACGTCAGCCCACCGAAGAATGTGTGAAGCAAACGGCTGACTGCACACGAGGAGAATAAGTGCGTGCACTGTGCCGTGTTTCAGCGTCGATGGCGGAGCGGCAGGAAGCCCGTGCTGGCAGCTGAGATGTTTGCGTCGCGAGGGATGTCGGTGTTGATTTTGGATCGTCGAGGGTGAAGTGATTTTGCTGCTGCCCGTGTGTGTGGCCACTCCGGCAGAGGGCGGACACAAAATGGAGGGATGCAGGCGCTGCGTGTGTGTGTGTGCAGGTGCCATGCAACAACGTCACAACAAACATGCTGCGACTCGGTGACCCTCACATCGCTGTGGTCCTCACGAACAGCCCAGGCACGGCCCACACCGATGCACTCAGTGGACGGAGTGAGGCATCTTTCGAGGCGCTGCAGGGAGCAGGTTGTGTTGACGCAGCCACGACGTGCATGGAGTGTCACGATGGTACAGTCAGCTGTGGCTGGTGGAATGTTTACTTCTCGGAGGCGAGAGAGAGAGAGGGCTGCTGGCGTCGTTGCTGCCTCTTGTGGCCTCTCATGCCGATTATTGTCTGTCCGCTGTTCATGTTGGTGTGCTTCCACTAGTGACGTCGTCTGCAGGCATTTCACAGCACCAGTGAGACACGCATCACGTCGCATGCTTTGGCTGTGGATGTGGTGTCGTGAGTACAGTCGGCATTATTCTGCCTGACTCCTTTTCACTGCCTTGCGGCAAATAGATGCGTCGCCACCCGAGTCATTCACTGCAGCTCCGTGTGTTGTACTGCCAGCACAAGACTCTCTTGTTGTCTGACGCCTGGCTGACGGTCAAACACCACAGCGTTGGGACATGCAAGGATGTGGACTGCCGCTCACGGTGTTGGGCACCGCTGTTTGGATGCGGCGGCCACACGAGCGGATGTATTGTGGCACAATCAAATGCGTGAAGTACGCAGAATCACAGCGGCTGCAATAATATCAGCGGTGTGGCACCACGGAATGTGAGGGGGTGATGCATGATGAATCACAGTGGGCGGCATGCGAGGGAAGCGCACCGCGACGGAGCGTCATCCCGCCCTCAGCCTGCAGGGGAATGTGCACCCACAAAATATATGGACGAGACACCACCAAACACACATGCCCTTCCATGCAGCAATAAATAGGAGCGAAGGTGCGTTCTGGTGCGTGGGAGTCCACTCACATATTTTCATTCCCACCGCAATAAACGGTGAGGAATCAGGTGCCACAGCAACGAAAGGAAAAACAAACATCTATTGCAGCACTTTACCAGCGAAAGGCAGGAGCAACACAAACCGAATTGTTGGCTGCACCAACACACGAAACATTCACCAGAAGAAAAAAAGATGGGCATCCTGCTGTAATCCTCAACACACGACCCAGGCATGAAGGTTTGCCCTCCGCAAAGCACAAGAACATATGCAGACATCTGCCAACATCCATACAGAAACACAAATAAACGGTTGCTTGCTTCATTCCATTCACTGCGAGCATTTTTAGTTGTGCTGCTGCTGCGGTGGTGTCCAGGCCTGCATGAAGTGGTGTGCGCTGAATATGAACGAAGGCCAAAGGCAACCGAACTTTTTTTATGAACGTTGGCTGCACTTCCCGTGAACCAACAATCCACGTGGTGTGCGGGGATATTCGTTTTTTATTGTCACTTTGCTTTTGTGCTGCTGTGTGCGCTGCACCTCCTCTTGTGTGTGTGCGTACCCTCCGTGAGGGGTGCAGGCACGACGGACCGCTCTCGCCGTGTGTGCATGCGGTGGAGCCTTGTGTGCCGCTCCTGTTTGCTTCTCCCTCCTCCATCTGTGTGTTGGTGGTGCGGCAGGGCTGTGTGTGTGTGCGTGTTGCCGTGGATTGGAGTGTGTGTCGTGCGTGGTGTGCGGCGTACGGTGCATGCCTGGCTGCTGCCCTCTCCTCATGTGGTGTGCCCTCTGTGTGTGTCTGCCGCACCTCTCGTCTCCCCTGTTGCTCTCCATGTCCCTCACTGTGCAGATCAGCTCCACACCACTGAACGACCACACTCACGATGATGATGACGTGCCGTCTGCTGTGCGCCCTGTTGGTGCTCATCCTGTGCTGCTGCCGTTCCTTATGCTTTGCGCAGGATTCTGAAAAAGTTCAAGCTCCTGATTTTACTTTAACCGCAACCGTTACACCGTCCTCTCCATCAGAGGAACCGCGTCAGGAGGCCGGTGAGTCAGAGTCGCTAAATCCGGGGGCCGATATGCAAAGAGGAAAAGCTGTCTTAAATGGAGATAGAGGGCGTCCGACCGGTCCGAATCCGCAAACAAATGACGTTTCCATTACGGCACCGATAGAAGGTACGGACGATACGACAGGGACACAAAGTCTCACGCACCCATCCCCAGAAAAAGCAGGTCAGAACGCCGAAGCTTCTGCCAAGACAACCACGACGTCTACAACACACGCACCAACTACGACCACGACCACCACCACGACCACCACTACGACCGCTGCGCCAGCCACGACGACCACCCGCGCACCGTCACGTCTTCGCGAAATCGACGGCAGCCTCAGCAGTTCTGCGTGGGTGTGTGCCCCGCTGCTGCTCGCCGCATCCGCGCTGGCGTACACCGCTGTGGGCTGAAGAGGTGTGTGTGGGCTGTGCGTACCAGCACTCAGCCACGGGGATTTGTGTGCGTCTACTGTGGTCTGATGTATAAGGTAAGAGTAATTATTATGATCGTTTTTTGCTTTGCTGCTTCCACTGCCGTGCTGTGTGCTCCGCGTTGCTGCCCCACGTCCGGCACGTATCCCAAACACACTCATATGCACGACAGGCAAAGAACTTTTTGTGTGGACTCATGTTGGAGGTTAAGTGTATGAGCACTGGATCCATTTAATGCAGCTCTTGTTTTTACTGTTTTACTTTATTGCTCTTGTTTACTTTTGTTTTTTCTTGTTTGTGTGTTTTTCTTTACGTGCAGCGCATTGTGTCTTTTTTCACTTTCATTGATTTAATATTTCTTATGAAATGCATGATGCTGCCGGTTGTGTTTTTTACTGTGCATTTATTTCACTCTGCGTTGACGTGTTGTTAGTTTGTGCTGAAGGCTGCACGCAAGTGAAAGGAGTGATGGCGATGATGATGGCTGGCCGTGTGCTGCTGGTGTGTGCCCTCTGCGTGCTGTGGTGCGGTGCTGCTGCGGCTTCTTCTGCTGCTGGAAGAGAGGATGTCGTCACGGAGGAAGATGAACAGACAAGGACTACGGAGGTTCTGCCGTCCGGGGGAAAAAATAAATCACAGGTGACTTCAGTAGAAGAATCGACAGGTAAAAAAGCAGGAAATGTAAAGACGCCAGAGAATTCTCAAGCCGCTATTTTGTCAACTACAAACGGACCTTCAGATAAAAAACAAGAAGATGAGAAAAAGAAAAAGGAAAAAGAGGGGGATACGAAAGACGGCGAAGATGAAGGAAAAGGGGAGGAAGAACGAGAGAAAATTGAAAAACCACCTACACTACCACCACCTTCGGGACAAACATCAACACCGACAACAAATGGAAATTCAGCAGGAACCTCAAATGAAACAAGAGCGAAAGAAATGCCCAGCACGGATAGGGACTCCACCCAGGAACAAGTGCTCAAATCACCGGCAGCACCAACAGCAGCAACGCCAAAAGCAAAAAATGAAAACCCCGGCTCTGCAGACGCCGTTTTAGTGCAACAGGTACAGAAAGTTCAAAGCGGCCTGGAGTCAGGGACTGAGTCAAGAAAAGAAGAAAGTGTTCTCACCAAAAACAAACAACAGGATGGAACATTTGACAGCCATGCCGAATCAACTCCAACATCACGCTCATCAGAAAAAAGTGTTGCCGCCAGCAACGGCCCTGACAAGGCTACTGAAGACGAGATTTCCAATAAGAATACAGCAGGTGTTGATGCAGTACCAGAAGCAGCAAAAGATGATGGAAATAAAGATGATAATAAAAAAGAAACACCAATAAAAACCACAGATATTGCAAACGGTACGGCTCCAACTGGCGACAGCGACAGCAGCACCGCGGTCCCCCACACCACCTCCCCTCTTTTGCTTCTTCTTCTTGTTGCGTGTGCGGCTGCGGCTGCTGCGGTGGCCGCGTGAGAGTGAGTGTGAGAGAGCCATGCACCGCCCGCACACACACTCTTCCTTCTCTCTCTCTGTGTGTGTCCCCTTGCATGGACTCTCGCCCTCACCTCACCCCACGAGGCACACACAATAATGTGCCCATTGTATATATGCATGCACACCCATGCAGGCCCGTTGGTGCTCTCTTTTGCACGACACGCACCGCTGCCGTCCTGCCTGGCTGCATGGACGGAGCACCGTAACTGTTTCTGTTTTGTTTTTATTGCATTGAGTGGGCGACCTCTCTCTCTCTCCCTCTGTGTGTGTGTTTTGCTTTACGGGAGCAATGAGAGTGTGTGTGCGCTGGTCGTCCCACGCTTCGGCTTTTTGTTTTGTTTTCCTTTTTGATTTTGTGGTTGAGTGCACCCATTCCGCGGCTGCGTGTGTGTGTGTGTGATGATATGAGTAATTTGCATGTGTGCTATCTGCCTCTCTCTGCCGTTGCTTTCTTCAGACTCTCTTGTGGCGCACAGCTGCTCCGCAAGTATAGGCGCTGCCAAACACACAAGCACATGCACACACACATGCCGTGTTTAAAACGCTGAGAATGCACGCACGCACAGGATTGTGGCTGCGGAGGCCCTCGCGAGGGGGGAAAAAGCCTGCATTTTGTTTTTTTTTGACATGTTGCTCGGTGTGTGCTGATGCGTGACGAATAACGACACACCCGCCGTGGCTCCTGCTGCTGGTGGTGGTGGCAGTCGCTGTGTGTTCCCGGTGCACCGTTCTTCTGCTGCTGTTCCGTGTGTCCGTGTGCGTGAGTTATTGTTGTTGGGAGTGACTGCGGCGGGGATGATGATGCCACTCACTGTGCATGGGTGACGGTGTTCATTGTTGTACCTCATTTTGTTTTTCTTTTTCCTTTCTTTCTCAATCACACAAAGAAAGCAAACAAGCGCGAATCGCTACTGTGAAATTGTAAGGCACTGAAAGGACCAACAGCACACACACCGCCCACACACACATATTTATATGGTCTCACGTGTTGCTGCAGTGAAGGCACCCCGCACACACAACCGTCGCCGCGTGACCGGATCCCGCGGAAGGAGGAATGAAGGAGGAGAGAGCGAGCCGCAGAGGCCCAACATGTCCCGGTGTGTGTTTAATTTCGCGGTGCTGCTCCTCCTCGTCGTGATGATGTGCTGCGGCAGTGGAGCTGCAGCCGCTGATGAGAAGCAGTCAGTGGCAGATCCAAATTTTGAATGGAAGGGCATCCCTAAGGATGTAACTGTGGAGTCGTTGGGTGCTCCCGGTCTTTTGAAAGTGGGAAGTGACGTATTTGCCGTTGCCGAGGCACAGTGCAAAAAGAGTGGTGAAAACAATGTTTTTACTGGCATTGCATCCCAAATTATCACGACACAAACCGCCAACACACCGGTGGAAGTTCTGAAGGATTCCAAAGATAAGACACAATTTCTGGAAGATGGTTCCGAAGATCCAAGGAAGAAAGTGGATGTGAGCCGACCAACAACAGTTATGAAGAGAAATGATATTTACATGCTTGTTGGGAAATACAGCCGGACAGCTGCTGGTGAGAAGAGCGGAGCAAATGATGGGGGATTATTGCTGGTGAAGGGGGAAGTCATTGATGAAAGTGGCGGTGGCAAAAGAATCAAATGGAAAGATAATGACGATGTCTCGCGGGCATCTGTTGGCAAACTAGAACCGTGGACAGGGATGACTGGCGGCGGTGGATCGGGTGTCAAGATGGAGGACGGTACGCTTTTGTTCCCAGTGGAAGGCACTAAGAAGAAGGGTGAAGCACAAAACGATGAAAAGGCCGTTTCTCTGATCATTCACTCCTTGAAGGATACTAAGAGTTGGAAGCTGTCGAATTGGATGTCTGACGGTGGCTGCGGTGATCCCTCCGTCGTGGAGTGGAAGGACAAACTCATGATGATGACTGCGTGTGATGACGGCCGCCGCAAGGTGTACGAGATCGGTGACAAGGGGGATTCGTGGACGGAGGCACTCGGGACACTCTCGCGCGTGTGGGGCAACAAAAAGGGCGTTAGAAGCGGGTTCATCACAGCGACAATTGACGGTGTTGAAGATAACAGAAACGTGATGCTCGTTACTCTGCCGGTGTATGCTAATAAGGCTGATAAAGAAGTAAATGTAAAGGGCAGACTCCATCTTTGGCTGACGGACAATACGCACATTGTTGATATTGGGCCGGTATCCGGTGGTGCTGTTGCGGCCAGCTCCCTGTTGTACAAAAGCAGTAAAAGTGGTAATGAGAAGGAGGAGTTGATTGCACTGTACGAGAAGAAGGACGAAGGGGATACGCCATCACTCGGTATGGTCTCTGTGATTCTGACTGAGCAGCTGGAGCGGCTGAAGGATGTGCTGACGACCTGGAAGAAAGTGGACGAACGTGTCTCTCAGCTGTGTGCCACTTTACTTGCTCAGAAGGATCCCTCAGCTGACACTGCCTGCACTGATAAGATCACGGATGGGCTGGTTGGCTTTTTGTCCGGCAGCTTCTCTGGTAACACATGGAGGGACGAGTACCTCGCGGTGGACGCCACAGTAAAGAACGGTGCAGCAAAGGCAGCAAAGACTTCCGATGGCGTGACCTTCCGGGGAGCGTGGGCGGAGTGGCCCGTTGGCGAGCAGGGGGAGAATCAGCTGTACCACTTTGCGAACTACAACTTCACTCTTGTGGCGACGGTGTCCATCGACAAGGTGCCGGAGGAGGGAGATACTCCCATTCCCGTGATGGGTGTGAAGAGGATGAAAGGTGATAAGAGTACTGTACTTCTGGGGCTGTCGTACAACAACAGAGAAAAGAAGCTGGAACTTTTGTCCAGTGGCGGGAAGGCGTCGGAGCTCAGCAGCAATTGGGAGCGAGGGAAAACACACCAAGTGGCCATCGTGCTACGGAAAGGCAACCAGGGCTTTGTGTACGTCGATGGTAGGCGTGTGGAAGGTGCGCCATTAGATTTGAAGGATAAAGGTTCGAAAGGGATATCACACTTCTACATTGGAGGGGATGGAGACAGCGCGGGGAGCCGAGAAGGCGTGTCCGTGACGGTGACGAACGTCCTGCTGTACAACCGCCCGTTGAGTGACATTGAGCTTACTGTGCTTAACACAATCAAACTTTCTATTCCACAAACAGCGGAAGAAGGAGAAACGGATGAAGGTACCGCTCTTGACGGTGGAGCACACGGTGATGCTGGCAGCATGCGTGGGAGCAGACTGCTGCCATCGCTGCTTCTGCTTCTGTTGGGACTGTGGTGGTTTGCGTCTCTGTGAGGAGTGACTGGCTGCCGCGTGGGACACTTGCGACCTCCCCAGCAGCGACACACACACCTGGTAATACACCTCTCTCGTTAAATAACTTTTATTAACTTTTCTCCTTGTCTGCTTTGCTGTGCGATTTTAATTTATTTGTCTTTTTTTCTTTGTTCTTTCTTGTGCGATTGGGCGTCTTTTCTTTTAAAAAACTCTTTTCTGTTTTTATTTCTAATCCATCATACCCCCAACACTTTTTATGCTTTTGGGGCAATCACTATGGACGTCTTTCTTTTCTACTCTTCCCTATTTAATTGTTTCTTTCCGCACTCTTCCTGTGAGGGGTGCCGTGTGTTTCCCGCCCAACTGCTCCACTCGCACACCCACCGACACGCTCATGACGACGGCCCTGTGCGCCTCGCCTGCTGCACGCATGAGGAGGGGCGGCGACGAACGGCGCGCTGAGGGAGCCGTGACGTGTGGGCGTGCGACGAGGGCCTGTGGGGCGGAGCACACATTTCTTCCCTCTTGTTTTGTTTTCTTGCGGCCAGGGCGGGCAGACACCCGCAGCGCCACACACACAGCCACACCCTGCCGCCGTGTTTTTAAGATTTTGTTTGTTGTTTTGCTTTTTTTGTTTATTTTACGCGCTGGCAGTCCCGTCAGCATTTCTTTCTCTCCTGATGATTTCTTTTTTTTTTGCTGCGCTCACTCTCCCGATGGAGTGACGCGACTCCCGTCATGTCTGCGTGCTTCTCTCAGTCCCCACACACACGAGTGACTGTGCTCTGCAGGCCGCACTCGCACGCCGATGAGAGGGCTGAGGGGAGCAGCAACACGCAGATGACCGCATGAAATATAAACGCTGTGCGGACACATGGAGGGTCGGACGGCTGAAAGACATTTAAATACCCTTTAATTTTCTTTTGCGGGCAAAATATGTACAGACAGTTTGGTGTGACCACACGGCAGCAGTTGTTTAAATTTGTGTGTGTGGAACAGTAATGGACGATTTCTTTTTATTTATAATTATTTTGTGTGATGGGGTTTACATAAGACGAGGGGGAAAGCTTTTTTTTGTTTTAAATAAATCTTTTGTGAATTGCCGCTGCTTGGGCTGCACTGCGGTCATGAGTTTGAGCGGTCTTCTTCTTCTTGTTGTTTCCGCTATGCGTCTCCGCTGTACATTTTTGTGCGTCCCTCCACATACTCTGCTCCCTTTTCTACTTCTTTGCTTTGTGTTGCTGCAGGCACAACAACAACACACAAGATGCACATTGCAGTGGATTTGGATGCTTCTTTTGCAGTGCATGCTGGCAGTTGCGTGTGGCTGTTGTCTTCTTCCGTGGCCGTGAGGAGAAGGGAGAGGGAGTGCGCAGCCCGAGTCCCTTTTCCTGTGGGTGTGATGCACCGCGTGTGGCTGCGTTGAGTTGGGCTCCGTGTCCCATTGAGGGTGGGATGGCGGGAAATTTTGGTGCCGCGTCATGGATGGATGAGGGTGCACTGGCGCGTGTGGCTGTTGTGGTGGGTGCTTGCTCCGTGTGACGGCTGTTGGGAGTGCTGGAGATGTATCTGGCGATGCGGATGCGGTGGTTGTGCCGGTGGATGTGTCGTGTGCTCCGAGTGACGGCAGCCTGAGCTATCGCGTGTGTGTGGCGTGGAAAAAGTGTTCTGCTGCCAGTGCTGAGGCTCAGCATGAGAATTACACTTTCAGTGGCTTTGATGTGCGCATGCGTAGCAGAGATGGTGAGCTGGGTGCTGTGTGCCATGTGGCCAGTGCGGTGCACACATGTAGCAACTGTGCTGCCAGCTGTGCAACGAAAGAGGAATGGGCCACCGTTGCCTTCACGATGAATGTGACGACACATAAATACGCCGGCCCTTACGAATTGTGGTGGCGTCAATTTTCCCCCGATGGAGCCATCCATCCGCCTGCACGGAGCAGCGATGCTGACCGGACGGGCATCCGTCAGTTGCCGCCACCCCGTGAAGGGAAGGATGACACAAAATCTGGTGGGACAACTGCGCCGCAAGTTAATGCTGAGCCGTCACGTCAACACGAGGATTGGCGATAGTCTGCGGCGGCTGACGGACCCAACACCGTCGATCCGAGTCCCGCATCCAACACGGCGACCAACACGTCCGAGACGAAGCTTGAGTTTGCTCACGTTTAAAATATCAAGTGACTCCGACACCACCCGAAAAAAGGCCCACGCCTGTCACCGAGCCAAAGGGGGATCTTATTGATGATGCGATGAGTGGCTCAATAAATGTTGAGTTACCTCCAGGGAGTCGATCTATTTGTTCTGCGGACGACGCTGGTGCAGCCGACAGATGGGATTGCTCCAGTTACGACGAGGGATTCATTTGCCTCACCCTCTCTCGTCAGTGCTGGTGGAGTAATTGCTGCTTTCGCCGAGGGTCACATGGATGCCGAATATCAACTTGGTCAATTAAGTAAGCCCTTTTCATCTGGTGTTGTTGCGGGGTACATCGACTCTGCGTGGAATTGGCCCACTGTTGTTGGTGAGGTCAATAAAAGGATACATGGATGGCACACACTGTACCTGGTGCAGCGGAGGGAGAGGAGAGTTTGGGTGTTGTGCTCCGCCCCACAACAATCACGAAGGGCAACGGAGTGTTTCCTCTTGCGGGAGGCTCTGATGTGTCCTACAAAGGTGGGTGTTGGAGAGAGGGCGGCTTGGAGCTGAAACTGTTTGTGGGCGATGTCACGAATCCCACGGGTGGCAAGCGGAGTGAACGGATCGGATGGGACGACCCCAAACCAATCCCGAAACGGATCTCTTCTGCTTCTCACGAAGGTGACTGGACGGAGTTCATTGCTTCTGGTGGCGCAGGTGTTCTGATGGAGGATGGCACGCTCGTGTTTTCTCTGATGGCGGTGAATGAGGCAGAAGACGTTTGCTCCACGATCATTTACTCGACGGACAGCGGCAGTGCCTGGGCGCTCTCTGAGGACATTTCCCCTGCGGAATGTCTTAACCCCCGCGTCACCGAGTGGGAGGGATCACTTCTCATGATTGTTGACCGCGAGGATGACCAGAGGGTGTGCGAGTCGCGTGGCATGGGGACAGCGTGGACGGAGGCCATCGGGACACTCTCAGCTGTGTGGGTCAACGCACGATCGGGAGTCCCTCGGAAGGAAAGCTTGCGCGTGGATGCCCTCATCACCGCGACCATTGAGGGAAGGAAGGTCATGCTGTGCACTCAGAGAGGGCATCCCTCGGGGAAGCAAAGGGCCACTGCGCTCTGCCTTTGGGTCACGGACAGCAACCGCACGTTTTCTGTTGGATTGGTTGCCGTGGACAGTGCTGCGGATTGGATGCTCGCCAGCACCCTGCTGCACTCGGATGGCAATTTGCATCTTTTACGACGGAGGGGCAACGGTGAATGCAGTGCCATTTCACTTTCCCACTTGGCGGAGGAACTGAGTACAATCGAGTCCGTCCTCAGCAATTGGACGCAAAAGGACATTTTATTTTCCAGGTTTTCTATCCCCACGGCAGGTCTGGTGGCAGTTTTGTCCGATGCTGCCAGTGACGACACGTGGAACGACGAGTAACTTTGCCTACATGCAACGGTGGAGGAACGCAGTGAAGGACAACGATGGGTTACAAGTGACGGGACTTGAGTCCAGGGCAATATAGCCCGTGAACACTCGGGGTGATAAAGTGCGTCATGTATCTTTGAGCCACGACTTCACACTTGTGGCGTCGGTGACCGTCGAAGAGGCTCCGAGTGGGAACACGCCTCCACTGACTGAGGTGCTGGCGAACACTGAGTCCAATCACACCGTGGGACTGTCGTGCAGCCACAAGAAGAAGTGGGAGACGGTGTGCGAAGGCAAGACAGCAACACGGAGCAGCACTTGGGGGCCGAAGGAAGAATAACAAGTGGCACTCATGCTGCAAGGCAACAAGGCTTCTGTGCACACTGATGGTCATTTGCTGGGGGAGGAAGAGATGCTGATAACGGGCGAGAAACCACCTGAGGTACTGAGGTTTTGCTTTGGCGCGTGCGGTGGGCACGAATCTCATGTGACGGTGACGGACGTCTTTCCGTACAGCCGCCCACTGAACTCCACTTCGATGCGTGCACTCAAGGACAGGGTCCTCGTTCCGACGAGAGAAGCGGCTCCGACACCACCCGAGAAGATCAGAGTGGTTGACAGCGTCAGAGAGCACATTGCTGGGGATGTTACAGAAGAGAAATGAATGGGCACGACGCCCTGGAAACGAATCCCCACCAAAAAAAGTCACCTCGCAGTGTCTGGAGCGGCGTGAGTCCAGACGACCGCCTCGCCTCTCCCAACGACGTGAAATTGACACTGCGTGATTTAAGCGGTAAAAACACCGTGCGTGCGTGCGTGTCTTGTGTGCCGCTGCTTTCTCTGGGATTTTATTTGTGTCGTGGCAGTCTTCTGAGCCACAGAGTGTGGATTAGCGACTACTCACGGAGAATGCACGCCGCATTGCCTGTGCTTTTACTGCCTGTTTTTTTCAATGTTTTACTTTGTAAAGTTCTTTTTAATGCAGTTTAGCTGGAGTAATAAGTACTGTTGTTTTTTATTTACGTAATGTTTGGTTGCTGAACACTGTAATGAGCGACATGTTTCTTCTCTTTGTTTTTGTTTTTTTGCCCACACGCGGTGCCGGTGCTGCGGCTGTGCGTCCCACGACTGCACGAAAGGAGGATTGGGGTAACAGGCCGGATGCCGCATGAAATGTGAGGGATGTTGTGTGGGCTGGTGGGACAGTACAACCTTTCTTTTGTTTTAGTTTGATTTTCTTCTTGGTGCGGGCAATGTGTGTACACACAACCACACGGTTCTCTTGTGCTGCTCGGCACATGAAAAAAAGCCCTGCCGAACCAAAATTTACTAATTTTTAGATTTTTACTTTTGGGAGTCATGCCGGGGCCTCACCCTTTTTTGCTCTTTCCTTTTGTAAATCCCTGCGGCTTGTTATTGTTGTTCTCGTACCCGCTGTCACTGTGTGTCCCCGTGCCCCTTCGAGTGTCCCACTGTTGGCTGTGTTGTTGACATGCCCTCATTCCCTTTCCTTCTTCCCTTCTAGAGGCACCGATGGTTCCCGACGACGATTGTTTGTGTTTCCCATTTTTCGATGGCACGAGGATGACTGGGCGCCGGCCTGCTGAGTGCACACGGAGGGGAGCGGACGGTGTGCGCCGTGCCTCACTGCGACTGTGGATCAGCACCCGTTAGAGAAGAGAGAAGTAAAGGACAGCGCCGTGGACTTGGATGTGCCCCGTCCCTCTCATTGCCGTCGTGTGTGTGCTGTGCGCATGGCACTATCTTGCGGTGCGACGTGGATGGCGGTGCTTTTTCGTGCCCTCGTGCATCTGTTGTGCGGCGGGCTTCTTTTCCCCATGACACCGTCTTTTTGTGTGTGTGGGTGAGTGGAGGGAGTGGAGATGTGTGAGGGAATGAGGGTGGCCGTTGTTTCCGCACATTGGATCTTCCATACATGTGGCACCTCTCGGCAGTCTCTTGCGGCACCCAAGCCGTGTATTGAGAGGCTGGGAGGGTCTGCTCCAACCACAAGAAGGACAACAAGCTGCAGTGCATGACAGCCAACCTGGTCCGCGTGTGGTCGCAGCGCATGGAGCACGTGGGCCAGTACGCGTTTGGCGCTGCGCTCGTGATTGTGGAGCAGAGGCGGCACGACGTTGTGGCGCTGTGTGTGTTGTGCGGCCGGGGCATGGCGACGATTGTGAGGACACGGAGCTGTTCGACTGGGAGGAGCTGGCGTACGTTGCAGCGCAGCGGGAGCGCATGACGGACTGCCTGTGCTGGGAGGGCCCGACGATCCTGAGGCCTGTGCTGGAGGGACTGAGGAAAGAGAGTAACAGTAATGGTGACTGTGGGGATGTGAGGAACGATGCACGGCGAGGAGCGCTCCTCTTTTGCTTTGTTTTGATTGTTGTTGAAAGGCGCCCACCCAATTGTTGTGGTGCGTGACACTTATTGCTGTGCGGTGGCTGTTGTGTGATTGTGTGACTTTTCTCTCCTCTTTGCTTTCACTCTGCGTTGACGGGGAGTTGTTTTTGCTGAAGGCTGCACGCAAGTGACAGTAGTGATGGCGATGACGATGACTGGCCGTGTGCTGCTGGTGTGTGCCCTCTGCGTGCTGTGGTGCGGTGGAGTTTTTGGGCGCGCGATGGACGATTACTGCAGTGAGGGTGGAGGGAGCGGTTTAATGCACACGAGTAATGGTGGAGATGATGGCGTGGCTATAAAGGCGAACTGCGGGTTGTTATCCACTCGAATGCGGTTAATAAATGCGGTTGAAGCTGCGGATGAGGGAGGATTGAACGGTGATGCAGGTTCATCTCAGGATAATCCGAAGGTATCATTGCAGGATAAGAAATTGAGCGGTAATAAGGAGGGCGATGCAGCGCATATCTCAGGCGGAGGTGTTATCGCAGATCCACCACTACCACCAGCAGCGGCTCCACTGCAGAAGCCCGGAGGAAGAAATACAGGAGAGGAGGGAAAACAAGAAGAGTTGGATAAAAAAGGAAATGAAGCAGGTGATAAGAGTAGAAGTGAACCTGCTCCCCAAAAAACAAAATCTGAACAATCCACTTCATCAGCATCTGGCGGCCCTGGCACTCAGAGTGACGTGGAACCCGGTTTGGAGGATACTTCCGAGAGTAATGAATCCTCCGATGACGCGCTGAAACAAGAAGATGCAGGTGAAACGGAATTAACAAAACTATCGGACGGAGAACCAGAAAAAGGCAAAAGTAATACGGCACTCACGGAGACAAGCGACATTCAAGCGAAACAGAAAGAAACACAACTACCAACACTACCAACAGCACAAGTGGATGAACATTCCAGCCCTGGAGATACCGTGACTACGCAACAGCTACAAAAACCCCAAAGTGAAATGGACCCAAAGAACAATTCACAAACAAAGAACGTTGCTACAATCACAGCCAATCAGCACAATGAACCATCTGCCGACCATGCAGGATCAACGCCACCATCACCCACGGCAAACGGTGATGCCGCCAATAATGAAACCGACAAGACCACTGAAGACGGCATCCCGAACAATGATCCAGCAGCTGATGGTACAGGGACAGCAGAGGGAAAACAAAATGAAAATATGAATGCCAATCCGAAGGAAACACCAGTCGAAGCTGCAGCCATGAAAACTACAACGGCGAAGGCTGGCGACAGTGACGGCAGCACCGCGGTCTCCCACACCACCTCCCCTTTTTTGCTTCTTCTTCTTCTTGTCGCGTGTGCGGCTGCGGTGGTGGCCGCGTGAGAGTGAGTGTGAGAGAGCCATGCACCGCCCGCACACACACTCTTCCTTCTCTCTCTCTGTGTGTGTGTCCCCTTGCATGGACTCTCGCCCTCACCTCACCCCACGAGGCACACACAATAATGTGCCCATTGTATATATGCATGCACACCCATGCATGCCCGTTGGTGCTCTCTTTTGCACGACACGCACCGCTGCCGTCCTGCCTGGCTGCATGGACGGGGCACCGTAACTGTTTCTGTTTTGTTTTTATTGCATTGAGTGGGCGACCTCTCTCTCTCTCCCTCTGTGTGTGTGTTTTGCTTTACGGGAGCAATGAGAGTGTGTGTGCGCTGGTCGTCCCACGCTTCGGCTTTTTGTTTTGTTTTCCTTTTTGATTTTGTGGTTGAGTGCACCCATTCCGCGGCTGCGTGTGTGTGTGTGTATGTGATGATATGAGTAATTTGCGTGTGTGCTATCTGCCTCTCTCTGCCGC
Organism: Trypanosoma cruzi; assembly: GCF_000209065.1. Taxonomy (NCBI): domain Eukaryota; phylum Euglenozoa; class Kinetoplastea; order Trypanosomatida; family Trypanosomatidae; genus Trypanosoma; species Trypanosoma cruzi. The sequence continues at coordinate 138,528 of NW_001849462.1, forward strand.
TGCTTTCTTCAGACTCTCTTGTGGCGCACAGCTGCTCTGCAAGTATAGGCACTTACATGCACACACATTCTCGAAAGCGCCGTGTCGCTCACACCGACGGCCCGCCGTGACTTTCAGTGTTGCTGCTCTTTTCCGTGTGCGATGCCTCTCCGTGCTGTCCCTTCCGGATTGTCTTGTGTCCCGCTCTTTGCGTGGGTGCTCTGCTCTAACCCCCGCTGACGTGTCTGGTGTATTGCCACTGTTGCTTTTCTCTCCACTTATTGAGCACAGACACGCCAGGAAAGCAAACAAGCGCGAATCGCTACTGTGAAATTCGAAGGCACTGAAAGGACCAACAGCACACACACCGCCCACACACACATATTTATATGCTCTCACGTGTTGCTGCAGTCAAGGCACCCCGCACACACAACCGTCGCCGCGTGACCGGATCCAGCGGAAGGAGGAGGGAAGGAAGAGAGAGTGAGCCGCGGAGGCCCAACATGTACCGGCGTGTGTTTACTTCCGCGGTGCTGCTCCTCCTCGTCGTGATGATTTGCTGCGGAACCGGTGGGGCTGCATCCAGTAAGGACATGCCGTCGTCAAGTCAAGGGGCTTCAAAGGAGGAACGTTATGTTTGGAGAGACGTGAAAGATGAAGAAACAGTGAGTTTGCTCCGTGTTCCCGGTCTTTTTGAGATGAATGGCGAAGTGTTTGCCGTTGCCGAGGCGCAGTGCACGGAAGCCGGCAAGAACGTTTTTACTGGGATTGCCTCGGAGCTCTTGACGTTAACTGATGAAAACCCAAAAGAATTGGTTAAAGCTCAAATGAGGACACAAGTGCTGGTGGAATGTTCTTCCGATAAGGAGAATTGTGCCTCCCGTGAAGCTGCTCAGGCTGGTTCGCAAGGCGAAACGAGAGTAAGTGTGAGGCAACCAACAACAGTTGTGGAGGGAAATGATATTTACATGCTTGCTGGAAAATACTGCCGGAAACCTGCTGCCGCTTGTGCTGGGGGGAGTGAAGCAGATGAATGGGGGCTTTTGCTGGTGAAGGGTCAAGTCAGTGGTAATGGGGGAAGCAGCAAAGGAATCCTTTGGAAAGAAACCAACGATGTCCCACCGACAACTTTTGTGAAGGAACCTCAATCCTTGACGCGGCTGATTGGCGGTGGTGGATCGGGTGTTCACACGGGAGACGGTACGCTTTTGTTCCCAGTGGAAGCCACGAAGAAGGAGAAAGATGAAAAGATCCTTTCGCTGATTTTATACTCGAAGAATAATAATACATGGACGCTGTCGAAGGGGATGTCTGACGGTGGCTGCGGTGATCCCTCCGTCGTGGAGTGGGAGAAGGAAAAACTCATGATGATGACTGCGTGTGATGATGGCCGCCGCAGGGTGTACGAGTCCGCTGACAAGGGGGATTCGTGGACGGAGGCACTCGGGACACTCTCGCGCGTGTGGGGCAACAAAAAGGGAAATGTGAAGGGCGTTAGAAGCGGGTTCATCACAGCGAGGATTGACAACAGGGACGTGATGCTCGTCACTCTGCCGGTGTATGCCAAGACTGAGAGCGAAGAAAATTGAAAGGAAAAGGAAAAGGGTGAACTCCATCTTTGGCTGACGGACAATACGCACATTGTTGATATTGGGCCGGTATCCGGGGAAGGAGACGATGTTGCCGCCAGCTCCCTGTTGTACAAAAGTGGAGATAATAATGAGTTGATTGCACTGTACGAGAAGAAGGGGATACGCCATCACTCGGTATGGTCTCTGTGCGTCTGACTGAGCAGCTGCAGCGGGTGAAGGAGGTGCTGAAGACCTGGAAGGATGTAGACAGCCGCGTCTCTCAGCTGTGCACCAATTCACTTGCTCAGAAGGCTCCCTCAACTGACAATGTCTGCAGCACTGCCATGCCGACAGCTGGGCTGGTTGGCTTTTTGTCCGGCAACTTCTCTGATAACACATGGAGGGACGAGTACCTTGGGGTGAACGCCACAGTGAAGAACGGTGCAGCAGCAAAGGCAAAGACTTCCGATGGCGTGACCTTCCATGGTGCGTGGGCGGAGTGGCCCGTTGGCAAGCAGGGGGAGAATCAGCTGTACCACTTTGCGAACTACAACTTCACTCTTGTGGCGACGGTGTCCATCGACAAGGTGCCGGAGGAGGGAGATACTCCCATTCCCGTGATGGGTGCGACGATGAAGGGTGAACAAGGGAAATTTTTTGGGTTGTCGTACGAGAAAGAAAGGAAGTGGATGCTACTGTGCGGTGACGGAACGACTAATTCTGGGGAGCTCAGCAGCATTGGGGAACCGGGGACAAAACGCCACGTGGTAATTTTGCTACGGAACGGCAACCAGAGCTCCGCGTACTTCGATGGTCAGCGTGTGGGGAATGAACAATGTGCATTGGAAAATGCAGAATCGAAAGGGATCTCACACTTCTACATTGGAGGCGATGGAGGCAGCGCAGAGGACAAAGAAGGCCGAAAAGATGTGCCTGTGACGGTGACGAACGTCCTGCTGTACAACCGCCCGTTGAGTGACAATGAGATCGCCGCCTTCAATCCGAATAAAGTCGACATTCAACAGTTGAAGGATAAGTCGTCGGAGCCTTCAGTTTCTTCTGATTCCGTTGATACTAACGCCTCTCCGGTTACCGCAGCTGCTCAGCAAACCGGAACTTCCTCAACTCCTGACGGAAAACATCCGACGGAACAGAGACAGTTGATGGGGAGCAGTAATGCGGGCAGTAGTGGTGCATCCACAACAGCGGTGTCCACTATAACTACTCCTGCAGCAGGAGAGGAGTCCGTAATGCAGGTGGCGTCAGGATCATCTTCTGATGGACATAAAAATGTGGGTGGCGGTTCTTTTTCTGATGGCGACCCAACGGTGGAGACAAGAGGAGGAACAAATGGGCAGGAGGAGGTTAATACACAGGTCAGGGAAGTAAATGCCACGGCACTCAACAGCAGCCTCGTAAATGTGTCGCAGGGGAATAACAGCGATGGCAGCAGTCCGCTCCCACGCATACTGCTGGCATCGCTGCTTCTGTTGGGACTGTGGTGGTTTGCGGCTCTGTGAGGCGTGACTGGCTGCCACGTGGGACACCTGCGACCTCCCCAGCAGCGCCACACACACAGCCACACCCTGCCGCCGTGTTTTTAAGATTTTTTTTGCTTTTTGTGTTTACTTCATGCGCTGGCAGTCCCGTCAGCATTTCTTTCTCTCCTGATGATTTCTTTTTTTTTGCTGCGCTCAATCTCCCGATGGAGTGACGCGACTCCCGTCATGTCTGCGTGCTTCTCTCAGTCCCCACACACACGAGTGACTGTGCTCTGCGGGCCGCACTCACGCGCCGATGGGAGGGCTGAGGGGAGCAGCAACACGCAGATGACCCCATGAAATATAAACGATGTGCGGACACACGGAGGGTCAGACGGTTGAAAGACATTTAAATATAATTTTAAATTTTATTTTGCGGGCAAAATATGCAGACAATTTGCTGTGACCACACGGCAAGCAGTTGTTTAAATGTTATTTGTGTGGAACAGTAATGGACGATTTCTTTTTATTTATAATTATTTTGTGTGATGGGGTTTGTATAAGACGAGGGGGAAAGCTTTTTTGTTTTAAATGAATTTTGTGTGAATTGCCGCTGCTTGGGCTGCAGTGCAGTCATGGGTTTGAGCGGTCTTCTTGTTGTTGTTTCCGTTATGCGTCTCCGCTGTACATTTTTTTTGCGTCTCTCCACACACTCTGTTCCTTTTTCTCTACTTCTTTGCTTTGTGTTTCTGCAGGCACACACAACCACACACACACAAGATGCACATTGCAGTGGATTTGAATGCTTCTTTTGTAGTGCATGCTGGCAGTTGCGTGTGGCTGTTGTCTTCTTTCGTGGCCGTGAGGAGAGGGAGTGCGCCGCCCGAGTCTATTTTCCTGTGGGTGTGGAGCACCGCGTGTGAATGCGTTGAGTTGGGCTCCGTGTCCCACTGAGGGCGGGATGGCAGGAAATTTTGGTGCCGCGTCATGGATGTGTGAGGGTGCACTGGCGGTGGTGTGGTGCTCACCCGCCGTAGTCATCCGCAGCCCAACCACCGTCCTTGGATTTGACTTCAAAAATAAAAAAAGGCGTCCACCAGCGGAAGGTTTGTGGCCCACGGTTTGTGCAGCACCCCGTACTTTATTTTACGGATCGTTTTTTCATATTCACTCGGCAGCAAACCCTCATCTCCCTTGGGATGCAATTCAGGGGCCAACTTCAAGACGCAGGGCTTTGCTTGACGTCCTGTTGGCGGCTCAAACTCCGTGAGTTTCGTCGCCATTGCCTTGACAAGGGCACTCTCCGTGAACGATTTCAAAGCAAACCATCCAAAAAATATGGGCAAAATATTGTCCTTCGACGCCAACATCAGCCTCAAAAGCCATTTTATTCTGCTACACTTGGGAGGCGTTCCAATGTCCGTTCCTCGAGGCAAGCAGACAGCAGTGCATTGAAAAGGGTCACACCGCCTGCGTATATTTCCCGAACAACTTTCACAAGCCTGTGGGACGGATCCTCAGAACACCATGGCGACTCACCTCCCCGTGAAAAGCACTCTTTCACAGTTCCCTCGTTGATCGATTGCAATGCAAACTTCACCGCTCCACAGCGTCCATTAAACGCCTCCTCATCAAAGACGTGACGTGGAATCGGCCCCACTCTTTCCATGTGTTTTTTGGCCTCTTTCCAGCATTCCGCCTGTTTCTCTTTGGTCTCATTACGCGTTATCCAGGCGCACATCGCCTTCACATCCATCTCGTCGGGGCAATTCACGATGATTCGCGCGGCCTGTAGCTGCTTCGCCCACTCATCATAGTTCGTTACCTTTGGGAATGGCACCGCAATCATGCCCCATCTATCATAAGGCGCAAAATGTCCCGGTGGCGGCGTTCCCTCCTTTGCCACATCGTAGATAATATACACATTCCTCCCATGCCCCCTCAAACCTCTCAACTCCGAGATGCACATGTCCTCATCGCTGCATCTTGTCACCGCTCTGGTGGTCTTGTCTGACACGCACGCATCTCCTCCACCAAAACAATGGACTACCACTTGGATTTTCTCCGCATCGCAGTGCAGCAGCCGGTAGAGGATGTACGAGCCGGCAGCCATCGACTTCCCGATCCCGGGCGTCCCAATCAGCACACGCCGCCTAGGCTTAAAGTGGGTCCCACCGTGAGGGCTGAACCACGCGGTTATGTCGCCCTTGACGATCTGCCACGCTCGATCCACCTCACAGTTTACAAAAACGTCCTTGGGAAGACCCTGTATCGTATACCACGAGTACGGCCATCCCTTCTCCGAGGCAAGCACCATCAACATGGGAGGTGCTTCACCGAATTGCCGCACAGCGTCATTCTTTTCGATAGCGTCGTCAGCTTCCCTGTACGACCATGACTTTTCTGGCCTCCCCTCATGCACCCTCATTCCCGTCCCCGTTTTATTTCGCTCCACGCCGTCCGGAAGTTCCACCGCATGGCTCCACCTCGCATTGTGCACAGACTCGTACACTCCCTCCAGTTTCTCCGGTGCGCTCGTCGTCGTTGGGTTCCTCGTCTCCTCGGCAGCTGCATCCAAGAAATGTTTGGTGCAGTTATGAACAGCTGCCTTTACCTTCGCAGCAGCCAATGACCACCCCGGTAGATTGTTGACACCCTTATCGCATAGCCTGCGTATATCCTCGTCGAAGATCACTTCACCCTTTACAGCTCGCCTCATACTCAAATAACGACCTGATGCCTGTATTTCGTTGAACGCTCCTTTATCACGGATATACCTCGTGGGGTCCCTGAAAAACTCCTCCGGCAAGACATCCCGATTGGTGTCCACAATGCCCCTGCCGTCCAGTTCCCTCGTAAGAAAGTCGTTCAGCTTCATTTCATTGACGCAAACTCTTCCTTCAAACAGCACCTCTTCGATATTACTGGAAATGGTAAATTTCATTTCTTGCGTTTGTCTTAGCCTTTCCGCTGCCTCCCGCCTCGCTTCTGTCAGTACCTGCGTGAGTACTCTGTTTGGTTTTCCCCTTGCAAGAGGAGTGATCGTATCCTTTTCTTTCATAGTCCCCACGTTGCCCGAGAGAGTGCACACCTTCGTGAAGAGGCCTAGTAATGGCCTCCAGCGCTTGGTGCGCAGTTAAGTTAAGAATTTCTTCAAGGAGCCGCTGGTCTTGTACGTAATCATCCGGCTCCTGAACAAACACCTCCATCGTCACATTGTAGTCTTTCATCAACGGCCGCCCTGCCGCCAACATAATTCCAAAGGAAATCACTCAGCCTCATGTTGGTGCTGCTCATGCTCCACTGCGGCCGCACTTTACTCCCCGCCACATGTCGAGCCGCAGCGTCGGAACCATCACAAGAGCCGCTGCGAGGTGCCATCACAACGCCCGTGCGGCGAAGCATCCCACTCGCACCGCCCAACTGCGGCCAGCAGGTGCCGCTGGCTCCAAAGGACACTCGCGGCTGTTTCTTCCCGCAGTCCCAATGGCGTTGGGCGTGGCACTCGCACGGCAGGGTGGTCGCGGCGCCATGCAGCCGCACTGCAACGCCTGTCGGTGAAGCAGTCAAGGCCCACCGCCCCCGCAGAAACACAACGTGCAATCGGCCACAACACCGCCACATCATCGCCCTTTTTCATTTTGTTTTATTCACGTTGTCGGTCTGTTTGCCCCATCACCGACACCAAAAATAAGTGCACACCTTCACAAAAGGGAAGAAACAAAGAGAAAAGGAGGCACGATCTCACCGTCCCGCCGCGGGCCAACACTCTCCTCCACCCACCACCATTGCCGCACAGGGGACCTCAGTCACATCGCAGAGTCAACACCGCAATGCGCACCACACCATCGTGCAGTGAACAATGGGCGAGACGCAGCCATGCATCGCCCCGCTCCATTTTCCCACCACTCAAGTGTTGCGTGCCCGCACAAAATAGCAAGCACAATCAGAGTGCACACAAACCCAATCAACACCCTCACTCGCTGAAGCACATTATTCGCATGGAGTGACAGCATTTGGGGACACACCAGCAGTAGCAGGCTGCATGGAATTTCCCTGCCAACCATGCGAAGAGACACAACGACTCTGCAGAGTCAAAGTGGCAGCCCCTCGGTGTTGCCCGCAGTCCACATGGCAGGAAGAATTCCACGCACGCATGGTTCCGGACACCTCGCTGTTTGAGTGCCCAACAGAACAAGTAAAAAAAAACGTGCGCGCGAGATGCAATTATATAAATGAAAAAGTCGGCCTGCTTTCTCCGATGGCGCTGGCGATCAGTCCCACACAATCCAATCAAAGTGGCACACCGGACAGAATGGCGTCCGTCAATCAATAAAAAAATGCGACACTGAAAGGGAGCAGAGAAGAGTTGGCGCATGCAAATGCCAGTGAGAACTGTGAGCAAACCCGCCAGCACCAACTGAGGTGCCGAGGAGCACGTTTGTGTAGAACTGGCCGTCAGGCAGAGAGGACAAATAAAACAAAGGGGGAAAAACCCTCTCGTTCAATGTCTCCTGACCGCAACACCAGAATCAAAATATCATGGACGATAAGAGCGGCAACGCCTTCTCCAAAACATCTTGTCAAAAAGCCGCAGGACCTCAGGAAGCGAAGAAGGCAGCGGCGGCAGCCACAGCGGGGAGGCAATAAAACGGCTGGCAGGCACCTTCACGTCGACGCGCACACCACATCCGAGTGGGCCGGGAGCACAAACCAAACCGCTCGGAAACACACGCATCAAATCCGCAAAACAAAGTCGCGTTGAATCGACGGGAACTCCCCGCCCAAAACAAATCTAAAAAGTGGCGTTTTTCAAGGGGAATCCGCTTTTCCGACGACGGCACGGACGCCTCGCAGGAACTTCTTGCAAATCTCCCTTCGCAGGTCCGCAAGAAAACGCAGCGGAATAAAAAGAGAGCGCAACGACGCAAAAAAAATAATCCTCCCAACCGACCAGGTGGCAGGCCGCCCTCGCGCAAGTGGAAAAAGCACAACTTCACTCCGGTCTTGCGGTGGTGGTCGTCTCGCAACATTTTTTTCCTTCTCGTCGCAGTGCACATCCCCCTCCCACAAATCATTTGTTCGGGCCATGTTCCTGCGGCCAAACATCGCGCTGCTCGATCCCGCGGCACAGTCCTCGGCACAGAAGTGAGGGGAGGAAGAGGGACCGCGGAACGTGCTAGAAAATCCGAATTCGGTGGCGGTCGCTGCAGTGAAGATTGACGTCCCACGCGGTGTCCCTTTTCTGGGTCCGGTCCTCGCCGTGCCATGCTCTCAGCGTGCGGTGCGCCGGCCGCTCCAAACATCCACACGTGCTTGCGTCTCACCGTCGCTCCCAGCCCCGTTCGTTGGCTGCATCAGGGATGCCGCCATCCAGAGACGGGCATAAGGACTTTGCATCCAACAAAACCCTCGGAGGCACCCGGTGGGCCAACGACGACCGTCACTGCGGGATGTGCGGCCCTTCCGCCGCTCACCTCAAATCGCGCTTCTACGCCTCCTCGAGCAGCAGCAGCAGCATAAATACACCGGTCCACTAGAGGCCCTCACCAGCCATTGCAGGAAGATCACTGTGCCTCAGTGCTACAAAACCCGAATTGCATTGACGGGCCACTTCGGAAAACCCTGTCGTATCCTCCCCCATTATGCGGAAACACATCCGTCGTGCATGTGTCCACCGCAGCCAAATGAATCCGGTCCAAATACCATCCAAATCAAATTCCCCTTTCCTCAAGCCATTCCCTCATTCCATGCGCCCTGACCCTCATCCGCACGTGCCCACTCACACAAGCCGCCATAGACAGATGGTGGCTACTCAACGCTCCGGAAAAACATGCTCAGCACGCACGCGCATAGCAAATGACATGCGCAAACGCACGGCACAACGGCGGAGAAGCGCACACCGAAAGGGATGCGGCCCTCCACAGCAGTCGCAGCCCACCGCGCGCATCACACCCGCAGGAAGAGTGACTCGCGGTGCGCGCTCCCTCTCTCCTCCCCTCCCTTCATGCCCACGGAGGAAGCAGCAGCCACACGCAACCGCCAGCACACGCTACAAAAGAAGCATCCAAATCCACTGCAATGTGCATTTTGTGCGTTTGTGTGTGCCTGCAGAAACACAAAGCAAAAAAAGTAAAAGCAGGAGCAGAGTATGTGAAGGGACGCACAAAAAAAAAACGCACAGCAGAGGTGCATGGCAGAAATAAAGAGAAAAAGACTGCTCAAGCTCATGATATTGCACTGCGGACCAAGCAGCATCAATCCATTAAAAAATTAAATGAAAATAAATAAATAAAAAATCATCTTCACCCTTCCACACCTCACACTTTGAAAAGAAAAAAGAAAAAACAAAGAAAATGAAAAAAGTTGTCCTTTATTACGGCCATACCCAAATGATAAAAAAGAAAACACACACACAAACAGCACCCAACTACCATGCTGCTCCAGAAATTGTCTGTAGATATTTTACCCAAAAATAAAATTAAAAGATATTTAAATGTCTTTCAACCGTCCGACCCTCCGTGTGTCCGCACATCGTTTATATTTCATGGGGTCATCTGCGTGTTGCTGCTCCCCTCATCCCTCCCATCGGCGCGTGAGTGCGGCCCGCAGAGCACAGTCACTCGTGTGTGTGGGACTGAGAGAAGCACGCAGACATGACGGCAGTCGCGTCACTCCATCGGGAGAGTGAGCGCAGCAAAAGAAAAGAATCATCGGAGGGAAAGAAATGCTGACGGGACTGCCAGCGGGAGAAATGAAATAAAAAACAAAACAAAAGAAAAACACGGCGGCAGGGTGTGGCTGTGTGTGTGTGGCGCTGCGGGTGTCTGCCCGCCCTGGCCGCAAGAAAACAAAACAAGAGGGAAGAAATGTGTGCTCCGCCCCACAGGCCCTCGTCGCACGCCCACACGTCACGGCTCCCTCAGCGCGCCGTTCGTCGCGGCCCCTCCTCATGCGTGCAGCAGGCGAGGCGCACAGGGCCGTCGTCATGAGCGTGTCGGTGGGTGTGCGAGCGGTGCAGTTGGGCGGAAAACACACGGCACCCCTCGCAGGAAGAGTGCGGAAAGAAACAATTAAAGAGGGAAGAGTAGAAAAGAAAAACGTCCATAGTGATTGCCCCCAAAAGCAAAGAAAAAAAGGAGGAATGTGGGGATGAAAGATTTAAAACGCAAAAATTAGTCACAAAGAAAGACTAGCAAAAATTTAAAGCAAACAGAAAAAATTAAAAATATTATAAGAAAAAAACAAAACAAAAAAAGCCGAAGCGTGGGACGACCAGCGCACACACACTCTCATTGCTCCCGTAAAGCAAAACACACACACAGAGGGAGAGAGAGAGAGAGGTCGCCCACTCAACGCAATAAAAACAAAAAACAAAAACAGTTACGGTGCTCCGCCCATGCAGCCAGGCAGGACGGCAGCGGTGCGTGTCGTGCAAAAGAGAGCACCAACGGGCCTGCATGGGTGTGCATGCATATATACAATGGGCACATTATTGTGTGTGCCTCGTGGGGTGAGGTGAGGGCGAGAGTCCATGCAAGGGGACACACACACACAGAGAGAGAAGGAAGAGTGTGTGTGCGGGCGGTGCATGGCTCTCTCACACTCACTCTCACGCGGCCACCACCGCAGCCGCAGCCGCACAAACCACGAAACAGATGGAATCAGTGCGATTGCAGAACTCGCACACCGTCCTGCAAACCAGAAGTTTAAAAAGCAATATGAAACAAGAATTCAAAAAAAAATGGAAAAAACTTAGGCTTCTGCGGGAATCGAACCCGCGTCCCCGGATGACATTGTGAGCGTGTTTGCCACTGAGCTATAAAAATGCGGTCGCGCGACCCCTTTTCACGTAAAGTATTAATTTCGATCTTCGAACAATCGAGCACATTTGCGTTGTCCCCTGGAAAACGAAAACGACATGTTTAGGGTGCGCCGCCGCAGCGTGGTTACTACGATTCGTCGTGTTGTATCCAACGTCCGGGGCAGCCGCTGCAAACTTGGATAATTCGACACGTCGTGTTGTATCCAACGTCCGGGGCCACCGCCCTACCATTTTTTATTTCTTGCAGCGGCCAACCCCGGCAGTAAGGACAAAAAAAAGAATCGCGTTTTCTTTAATGTTTTTCCTGTTTGGGGGCGGGGATCTTTGTTTTCTATGATTGTCTCTTTTTTTTTGTCTGTTCCAGGTTGGTTTTTAGGAGGCTTGATGTGCCTGCTGGGTGATCGCCGGCTTTTTTATTGGTGATTGCGTATTTTTGGCTTACCGGTGTGCCGCTCAGCGCCATTTTGTTTTACTTCTTTTCTGCTTATTGGGGCGTGTTGTTATTCGTCACGCGTCAGCACACACCGAGCAACATGTCAAAAAAAAAAAAAAAAATGCAGGCTTTTTCCCCCCTCGCGAGGGCCTCCGCAGCCACAATCCTGTGCGTGCGTGCATTCTCAGCGTTTTAAACACGGCATGTGTGTGTGCATGTGCTTGTGTGTTTGGCAGCGCCTATACTTGCGGAGCAGCTGTGCGCCACAAGAGAGTCTGAAGAAAGCAACGGCAGAGAGAGGCAGATAGCACACACGCAAATTACTCATATCATCGCACACACACACACACACACGCAGCCGCGGAATGGGTGCACTCAACCACAAAATCAAAAAGGAAAACAAAACAAAAAGCCGAAGCGTGGGACGACCAGCGCACACACACTCTCATTACTCCCGTAAAGCAAAACACACACACAGAGGGAGAGAGAGAGAGGTCGCCCACTCAATGCAATAAAAACAAAACAGAAACAGTTACGGTGCTCCGTCCATGCAGCCAGGCAGGACGGCAGCGGTGCGTGTCGTGCAAAAGAGAGCACCAACGGGCCTGCATGGGTGTGCATGCATATATACAATGGACACATTATTGTGTGTGCCTCGTGGGGTGAGGTGAGGGCGAGAGTCCATGCAAGGGGCACACACACACAGAGAGAGAAGGAAGAGTGTGTGTGCGGGCGGTGCATGGCTCTCTCACACTCACTCTCACGCGGCCACCACCGCAGCCGCAGCCGCACAAACCACGAAACAGATGGAATCAGTGCGATTGCAGAACTCGCACACCGTCCTGCAAACCAGAAGTTTAAAAAGCAATATGAAACAAGAATTCAAAAAAAAATGGAAAAAACTTAGGCTTCTGCGGGAATCGAACCCGCGTCCCCGGATGACATTGTGAGCGTGTTTGCCACTGAGCTA
>NW_001849463.1:0-1403 GCF_000209065.1 Trypanosoma cruzi
CCCCTGCCGCCCAATTCCATCGTAAGAAAGTCGTTCAACTTCATTTCATTGACGCGAACTTTTCTTTTAAACAGTACTTCTTCGATCGTAGTGGAAATGGTAAATTTCATTTCTTGCGTTCGTCTTAGCCTTTCTTCTGCCTTCCTCCTTTCTTCTGTCAGTACCTGAGTGAGGGCTGCGTTTAGTTTTCCCCTTGCAAGAGGAGTGACTGTATCCTTTCCGTCATAGTCCCTCCATTGTTCAATCGAAAACACACCCTCGTGATGAAGCTTAGTAATATCCTCCAATAGAATTTTCATCTCATCCAACTCTCTTTTCATCTCTTGGTACTCTGTTAAATTAAAAATAATTCTAAGAAGCTGCTGGTCTTGTACGTAAGCATCCGGCTCCTGAACAAACACCTTCATCGTCACGTTGTGGTCTTCAACGGCCGCCAAGCGGCCAACATAATTCCAAAGGAAATCGTTCAGCTTCATGTCGGTGTTCGTGTCTCCACCCAGCAGAATGTCCTCTACGCTGCTGCTCATGGTCCACTTTGGTTGCTGCGTTCCCTCCACTCTTCTGCGAGTTGCAGCGTCGGAACCATCGCCGGGGATGCCGCTTCGAGGCGCCATCACAACACCCGTGCGGTAAAGCATCCCACTCGCACCGCCCAACTGCGGCCAGCAGGTGCCGCTGGCTCCAAAGGACACTCGCGGCTGTTTAGTCCCGCAGTCCCAATGGCGTTGGGCGTGGCACTCGCATGGCGGGGCTGTCGGTGCGCCATGCAGCCGCACTGCAACGCCTGTCGGTGAAAAAGCCGAGGCCCACCGCCCCCGCAGCAACGCAACGTGCAATCGGCCACAACACCGCAACATTATTGTCCTTTTTTTTATTATTCACGTTGTCTTTTTGTTTGTCCTATCCCTAACACTAAAAACAACTGCACAGCTTCACAGAGGAAGAAATCTTCTGGGTCGCTGGCCGGATCCTGTAATTACCCAAAAAGAAAAAAGGGAAAAAAGCGGTAAATGGAGAGGTAGTGAGTTCTCCGTAATGTTTGCCCCAATGTGTCTATGTATACACATTCTGTCAATCACCGCCGTGGACTGCTGCACATATTTAGAATTAGAAACACTTATCCCCTGCGAAGTGGCAGGCCTTTGGGACTCCTCCAGCCAGAAAAAAACGCCGCAAGGTGGGGATCACAAAGTGGGTGGTTGTGAAGATAAAAAATGAAAAATAAATAAAAAAACAATAATTTCGTCTGGCAGCTGTCGGCTCCCTGACTCCCTCAATCGCGGTCTCCCAGAAGACCGTGCGATAGAAAAGAAAAAAGCTGTGAAGAGATATCTTCGTTTGTGCGAGATATGAATTTATTTGGGCAGCCAGCCGTCCTCACAAGCATTCTTTTCACAAAATCC
>NW_001849463.1:1503-2291 GCF_000209065.1 Trypanosoma cruzi
TTGATGGTTTATTTCAGCACCGAATCCTGTGCTTCACGTTCTGGTGGCCTCAGCTCATTTAGTTCCTTTAATAGTGCACTGACAAACTCCCCATACATGAAGGCGCGCAAACCGAATTTTTCCAGAGTTCGGGAAACAAGGGCACCACGCGATCTCAATATTAGCAACAAAAGATCCTTCGCAGCCATTTTCTTTGCCAAACGGTCCGCAATTCGAAACCCGATATCAGCACATATCGGTGCGTTGAGAAATACCTCAGCACCTTCATCTGTTCTTGCCCGGACAATCTTCACAAGTTTGTGAGACGGATCCTCGGAATACCATTCTTTCTTTCCTCCCAGGGTAAAGTACTTTTCAGCATCATTAGGTTTGATCCCTAACAAAGCATCATTAACGGCACCCATGCGATTAATATAAATTTTCTCACGAAAGATGTGACGTGGAATCGGCCCCACTTTTTCAATGCGTTCTTTGACCATCCTCCAGTATTCCGCTTGCTTATCTGGTTCCAGATTTTTTTTCATCCACGCACACATCGCCTTCACATCCATCTCGTCGGGGCAATTCATGATGATTCGCGCGGCCTGTAGTTGCTTCGCCCATCCATCATAGTTGCTTACCTCTGGGGATGACACCACAATCATGCCCCATCCAGAAGTAGGCGCAAAATGTCTCAGTGGTGGCGTTCCTTTCTTTGCCACATCGTAAATAATATACCCTTTCATTCCATGCTCCCTTAAACTTCTCAAAGCCGTGATGCACATGTCCTCATCGCGGTTCTTCTCACC
>NW_001849463.1:2391-98861 GCF_000209065.1 Trypanosoma cruzi
CCCGTCGAGTCTTTACTTTTATACCAATGACGCGACCCGGAATCAATCGCTTAAATTCCTCACTGACAGCAAAAAATGCGGCGTGAGGCCCCCCAAACCCTAGTGGGACACTAAAACGTTGGGCAGATCCCAAAACAACATCGGCTCCCATTTCTCCCGGAGGTTTGAGAAGAACAGAAGCCATCAAATCTGTCCCACAACAACTGACGACACCGTGTTGCTTTGCCTTCTCAAACAGTGTCGTAAAATCATGAAGCATCCACATGGCATCTGGAGTTTGTACCAAAATTCCACAGAGTGAGGAATCGCTCCAATCAATCAAATTTGGATCACCAACAACGACCTTTATTTTAAGGGGCTCAGCTCTCGTTTTCACCATCTCTACGCAAGATGGGAAGACATCCCTCGATAATAAAAAAAGGTCATACGCTCCTTTCGACCATGATGAAAGGCAAGGTACATTGCCTCAGCACATGCAGTAGCTTGATCAAGAAGAGATGCATTTGCCAAATCCATAGCCGTCAAGTCTATAATCATGGACTGAAATTTCAACAGGGACTCTAGACGGCCTTGAGATATTTCAGCCTGGAAAGGAGTGTATGGGGTGTACCATGCACGATTCTCGATAACGTTACGAAGTATTACAGGTGGTGTGCCCTGGCTCATAGTATCCTTGCCCAATCATGCTCTTTAATACCTTATTCCGTGAACCCAGTGAATGGAGAAGCGAAACGGCATCCTGCTCGCCCATCGCCGGAGCCTCTTTTAAAGGACTTCGCAAAATATTCTCCGGGATCACAGCAGTCATGAGGTCCGACAGACTTTCTTTGCCAATTATTCAAAGCATAGTAATTGATTCTGCCGCTGATGGTCCAATATGGCAATTGACGTAACTGTTTGCAGCAGCCCGTCGTACAAACGCCAGTGGCAACGTGGAGAAATGATGAAAGCAACGATACATTATTATGTTAGATATGTGCTCGTCACCCTCTTTCTCTCTCTCTCGCGCACGCGTTAGTTTTCTTTTACTTTGGACAAAAAATTGGGCTTCGCAGTTAAAAATCCACAAGAACAAATAAAAAATATAATTGAAAAATAAAAATAAATTTAAACAATAATCAAAATAATAATAATAACCCATTAAAACAACAACAACAATAACCAAAAAGGATTGTCAAGGAAAATAAGCACGCATTTATATGAGCAATTCCAATTTTCATCCCCGCAAACCACATATAGCCCCCGCGTCCCTTTATTCATGGACCTTCACGTTGGGTATTCACTAAAGTAGGCGTGACGAAAGGCGCCAGCCGCAGTCAAACGCTTTTGAGGATCCAGGCAAAGTAACCTTCGCAACAAATCCAATGCACATTCAGAGGCATCGGGGAAATATTCACGGAGAGGAAGAGGACGCTTCGGCTCAAAGTGCACCTTTCCCCAATCGGGAAGCAGCACCGCCGATGGCCACGATGTGGGCGTCGGTGTCAATAATACATCAAATATTCGTGACAACTGCCAAATATCTCCATCGCCTGCAAAAAGAGCACCACTGTACCCCCGTAGAAGTTCCGCAAATACGCACCCTGATGACCACACATCAATTTCGGGTCCGTAGTGTCGCTGGCCCAGAAGTAACTCGGGAGCTCGGTACCACCTCGAAACGACTTCGTGAGTCATGGATGCCTCCGTATCCCATACACGACTTAGTCCAAAGTCGCCGAGGCGTAGTTCCCCCTCCGCAGTCAAGAAACAATTTGAAGGTTTCACATCTCGATGAAGAACACCTTCGCTGTGTATGTACGCCAACGCCAAAAGAAGCATTTTAAATAAAGACTTTGCCTCTAACGCGGGCAGAGGATTGCTGGCAGTTCTCCCTGAGAGGACTGCTGCCAAGTCAGTCTTGCAACGCTCCATCACTAACGCCAAGGAGCAGCCACACGGAACTACCTCATATGTCCGAATAACAAAAGGATGCACCAATCGCATTGCAACAAGCAGTCCCCTCGCTGTGGGATGCGGAATACCCTCATCGAGACGTGGAGTTGTGATGAATTTGATTGCGGCTGGCATTCCAGATTCCTTAACAACTGCAGCACGAACGACGCCAAAGCGGCCCTCACCAATTGGGGATCCAATAATAAAACGATCCATGTCAAGCGACCACCTCTCTCTCTTCTTTTTTTCTCTTCTTCACCCCTCTCCTCCATTCTACGGCATCGTGGAAATATAAATGGAACACAAAAAATTGACTCCGGTGATGCCAAAATCCCTCCGCACCCAAAGATCATGCTCAATGCCCCTCCCTAATGAGCACATGCATGGAAACTGAAAGAACTCCAATTTATCTCAAAAGAACCCATTTTTTGTTGTGGTGGTGGTAGTTATTGTTTTCTCCTCGTCAGAATCTAATTATTTCAAAAACTTTCTCGTATTTAAGACTTCTGACTCCCTATTCACAACAGCGGCAGTCGCACCAGAGTACATCTTTGCTCGAGCGAACAAACTCACTCTTTCAGTCCTGGGTTTCTCATGGCACACTTCCACCTCAACAGGGGGAGGAGGAGGAAGAGAAGAAGACTGCTGCTCTTCCGTGGAATACTTCGGTGTGGCTGTGGCCACATCACCCTCATTTTTGGCTTGCAGTTTTGCCGCACGATCCTCAACCAAAAAAAGAGACTGATCCATAGTCGTGTTTTCAGGGGCAACAAGATCATCTGCACAGAAAAGAAATCCCTCAGCGCCTGTGCTCAATGCACACTCCCGAGAATCATCCGCACAACAACCGCCTGTATGCTCCCTCACCACCAATGATTGATTGAGAGAGTTCTTTTTCCGCAAGAGCTCATCACGTAGTTTATTAACGGTTGACGCGCCACCCCTCTTGGCTGCTACTCGTAAAGGAATGGAGTGAGTTACCCTCCGAACTGTCGCATTGGGGATGCTGCTGTCCGTCTTTAGACACTGATTCGTCCGGTACGTTTTTATCTCTGTAAAAGACACGCGTGAACGGCCCAAACCTCCCTCCTGCGTGCGCCGCCAAAATGCATCACACCGTTGCCTCTTGCTTCTCAGAGATATGAAGGCGGCGCATCTTCGGCTTCACGATCGCTGATGCTCTGCTCGCTTTCCCCCGAGTCATCCGGAGATAAAATCCGTCCACTTGTTGTTGCGTTTTGTGAAAATGCGTTTGTTATACCTGCGGCACCCGCGCTCTCCTCGCCACCAAAAGGAACGCTGCCGCCAGATTCCTTCCTCGCCCTCTTAAACTCCTTCAGAAAAGCGGAAACGTCCATTTTCTTCAAACGTAAAAGAAAAGAAAAGGAAATGAACATGTGCTTAGATGAGGTCGTTGACGTCTTATCCTCCGAAATGTGAGAGGAGGGAAACACAACAAAATGGGAGAAGACAATTTAATCACACATCGCTCTGCATCAACGCGCTCAAAAGAAAAATTATCCGGCACTCATGCACACGCAACAAAAGCCATCAGACAAATAAATCGACAATAGCCAAACTCGTCGTAAAGTAGCAAAGCTGCAGCCTTAATTTAGTGCCCCTTTTAGCCGCCGGACTCCCCAGCACCGCGTGAGGCGCAATGAAGGAGGCGGGTGGGACGACAGAAAGAAACTGCAGCCGCCACCTTCCCGCGCAGCACCACCAAAATTTGCCCCCACAACTCGCACATTCGTTCCAAAAAGTTTCTAAAAAAAAAAAACAACCAAAAACGCTGCAAATCAATAAATATGAGATGTTTTGAACGCTGCGGATTGCAAGGCCGAGCATCCACGTATTCCACGGGAGGGCGGACTGGCATTTCAATTAGAAGGACAGGAATTCATAAGTTTTTCCTCCTCCTTTTGTTTCTCCGTGAGTGCGAGAACGCAGACGAGGGAAAACTCACAGTTTTTCAACGAAAGAAATTCTTTTAACACCAAAAAAAAAGACGGCAGCCAAATGAGGGCTATTTTTTTCTTGTCGATTTCGTGAGCGTTTATTTATATTTATTTATATTTTTTTTTCTCCAAATTGTGCCGGAGGCAAAAGAAAAAAAGAACACCAACAAATAACACACGCGAAAATTACAAAAACACAAACACGTGAAAGTAAAAATAAAAAGGCAACAAATAACATATCATATCGTCCTTATTTTCACTGCAGAGTTCGCTACGGAAAAAAAAACACCCTCAATAGGATCATCATCGTGCACATGTTGCAGCTCGGAAACAGACAGAGTCGAAAGAACCAAGTGTTTACAATGAGATGCCACATCACTCGCATTAGCCTCATTCTCTATAACAATGGATTCACCTGAAAAACTCAGTTTTTGCAGCAAATTCTCTCTCTCAGCCGTGCTAATCGACTTGAAAGATCCACTGTCCAACCTGAAGTGCACATCCACCAAACGCTTAGCGAGCATCAACACGGTTTCCCCATCACTCACCGTAACTAAAATCACCTGACACCTCGTGGCTGATACATAAATAAGAACATGAATTACGTCAGAGCCCTCTGAATACCGAAGGTTGTCTTGCGGTGCAGCAAGAAAGGGGAGGCTACCGGTGTGTTGGCCATCATCCATAGAGGAGTATATACACCTGCAACAGCAGCAGAAACATCGTCGTCGTCATCATCCAAATCAGTATCGTCAGCATTCTCCTCGTCGGGAAATGTACCTGCGGTATTTCGATCTTCTTCTCTTCGTGGCGTCCAAGAGACAACAATTGTTGCCTGGGCGGATTCAGTAGTCAAACGATCGGACTCGCAATTACAAGCATTCACACTGTTCAACTCTTTATGGTGGCTCTGAACACTAGCACAGGACGGATTTGTAGCTTGCGGTGTCTTTCAAAGAAATTCAAAACATTTGCGGCACACCCGTCGTCGTTTATTTACATGAAGCTTTTGTAATTTAACGAAAAAGCTCGAGCATGACACGCAGAAAATACCGCCAAAGTACCGACAATGATGACGCCTGCACCCAAAATTAAATTTAACCTCACATATTTCGCACTTCTGTATTGAGCTATCAGAAGTCCATTCGCCTAATACTGATAGCCTGATCGACTTATGCCACAATTTATTTCTACTCCATTTATTAACAAACATAAAAAAGAATATGTGCATATAAATACATATAATAATATCACACGTGAGGGACATCCGTAACAGTAATGATAAGGCCAACCATATAAAGGAAGCTAAGCCGCAGACACACACACTATATATGTAGGGAGAGAGAGAGAGAGACAGAAAGAAAAAACAAAGGGAAAACATTGTTGTTGCTTTTTGGTGTTGTTTCGTTTCACAAAAATTGCCTCTGCCGTCATGTGCAGCACCTTCAATCACGACCCCAGTGAGTCCTCACCATCACTCTTTTTTGACATGGAAGACAATGGCAAACAAGAAATATCCGCCTCAGACGGTGAAGAAGAGTCCCCTTCGTCACTTCCGCTCATGAAGTCTTCAGGCAGGCTGCCATTTGCGAAGGAGTTGTGGATCATCGTTCTAAGTGTGCCACGCGCAACTGGCCTGAGACGGTGAAGAAATTCATTCAACATGTTGTCGTGGCCAGGGGCTGAGCCGAGCGAAGAGTCGCGGATGGTCACGTCAAGTTCATACGGCGTGAGAGGCCGATCCATTTCCCAGCCACCAGGAACCAAAGGAGTGCAGCGAGCAGCAGCAGCAGTATAGGGTAATGTGGCACGTGGAACCGCAAAAAATGACGGACAATCAGATTTGCCTGTTGCCGAGGCAGGGCGCATACGCGGCCAAGATCAGTGCGGAGCACAACCGATTCCAGAGGATGAGGGTGCGGCGCCGCCATGCCGTGAAGATATCGCCAGCTCGGGCTGGGTGAGGCTCCACATCTTTTCGCGCGGGCTTCCAGAAGCACAGCGGAGCAACGGCGTAAGGCTTGATTTCGTTCCTCCCTTTTTTCGGGTACATTCGGCTCAAAGTAGGCTGTCTCCAGGTGAGGCAATGTGTGTGCTTCGTGTGCTGCTTCTGCGGCGGACTCGGCTTGTTTCATTTCGTGTGTCCATGTCTTTTTTGGAGCTGTCATGGCTGCCACGCGGGATATGGCGCTCAGCTGCTCGTAAGACGCCTCTGCGGATGCCCAACCATGTGGACGCAGTGGCAAGGAGTGTTTCACACGACGAGGTGAAAGCATGCCAATCCGCCTTACGCAGGGCGGAGGTGGCTTTCTCCCGTCGAGGCAGCGTGTTTGCTATTCGTGGAATGCCATCGTCCATCCATACCGAGTAAGATATTCAGCGGTGGTCCGAGCTTATGTAAGGGGCGAATGTCCAGTGGGTGAGACGTAGCACGCGATACGCAGTCACGTCAGGGGACGAGACATCACGATGTGTGATCCGTGTTGCCTGTGTCGGGTCATTTTCCAGCCCAAAATCCATATCGATTAAAATAGCGGCGAAATTATCGCCTCCAGTCGTTGATGTTATATATGACTGTACCATAGTTCATGATGTAAATTCAGTTTACCCGCGATAATCTCTTCGGGTCCAAGCGACAAACGATATTAGTGAATGCGGATTATTGACCAATTGTTGTGGGAGGATTGTAGAGGTTCGCCACGCAAATGCCGGGACGGCCCGGTGGAAATACACGGACAGCAATGGTCTCCAGGAGGTCAGTGCCAGGGAGCGTCAGGCGCTCGCACGGTAGAGAGTGGCGCACCAGAATGGCAACACCACCACCGCGCCCAGTGCGGGCCTGAAGGTAGTCATTATGGCCAGATAATTTCGTCGCTAAGCCACCGCGGTTACTTATTTCCTGCAGAAGAACGATGTCAGGTGGACGCTGCTCCAATCGCGCAGCAAATGCAATCTTTTTCACGGACGAGAGGTCCGCAATGTTGAGCTGCCAACTAGTGATGAAGCCATCCTCCTCGGTGCCAGGGTTCTTGTGGACGTCACCGCCACGGGTGATATCAATGAAGTGACCGCTGCGAAACGGTCGTGTAGTTCTGTCCGACAGTCTGCAGGCAGACCGCTTCAACTCCACGCACCGGGCATGGCGTGAAACCTTCTCGAGGGGTGAAGTCGTCTTGGTTTCAGTCGTGCTCGCGGCAACGCTCTGCTGCAGAGATATTATACGCAACCAAAGCCTCAGCACCGCGAAAGGGCACGGAACTCATCGCTGGGGTACACTGCAATGCCTATATCGTGTAATTGTCGTTAATTTTTTACCCACAGTCACAAAAAAAAAAGCAAAGCATTTAGGGGCAAATACAACCACAGCGGAGTGCCAGAAAACACAAGCAGGATGACTGGTGAAACGCAACACTTCACGGCTGCCCACGCCGTGGCAAGCCGCGGGACATATGCTGGAAAGTAAAAAAAAACAAAGTTAAATCCGTCTTCCATTATGCATTCACCCAAAAACAAAAACAAAAACTGCACGCTGGTGCGTTTTTTTCGCCTGGGGATAAAAATAAATAAATAAATAAGATACACTCGTTATAGTCGTTTAAACCCCCGGTGCCCACACATTATTTATATTCCACTGGGACACTCGGCGTGTTTTCTTGCCCCATTCCATCGTCTCTTTTATTAGCCGGCGTCATCGGCGTGTGGCACACAATGCCGAGAGCGCCGATGACCACCTAAAAAAGGGAGAAAAACACTGAGTAGATCCCGTAATCGTCGGACCACAAAAAAAAAAAAAACACGAAAAAACGCGGTGCTGGCGCTAGGAGAGCATGATTCCACATGGAGAAAAAGGTCTGCGCAGCGAAGGGGATGTAAAATAAAATTAAAACCAGATAAAATGAACGGTGCATCCACAGAAAGCGGCAATTACTTAAAAGAGTGCGTGGACAGACGCATATGTTCCCGCTGGAAGCAGGAAGTCCTCACCGCAATTTCTCAGTAAAGGGCTACAAAGCCGCTTAGCCCCAGCAGCAGCAGCAACTGCGACACGCCCCCACGCATGGAACCGTCACCGTTTCCCTTTTTTATCGTCGCTCTTCTTGACCATTTTTAGTTCATCGACACTCAGCGGACGGTCGTACAGAAAGACGTTCGTCACCGTCACATCGCTGCTGTTGATGTCTCCCTCGCCTCCACCAAAGTAGAAATGTGTGATTTCATGTCCCAGCGCCCCAAGTGTTGGTATCGTCTCCGAGCTCCCCACAATCACACCATCCACGTACACGGAGCCATTGTTGCCGTCCTGCAGCATGAGCGCCACCTGGTGTTCTTTCCCCGGCTCCCAAGTGGTGTTCGATGTCGTTTTCTTCCCATCGAACGCCGTCTCCCACGTTTTATTCATGCTGTGCGACAGCCCAATGATCTTCTTGCCGGCACCGTCCCCCAGACCCGCACCCAGCAGAGGAGTGCTCCCCTTCGCAACCTGGAGAATGGTCACCGTCGCCACAATAGTGAATCTGTGGTTCACAAAGCTTTACTGATTATTATCCTCCCGGCTGTTCACGGGCCATGTTGCCATGGACCCAGGCCCCGTGAATTTGAACCCATTTTTGACCTTCGCTGCCTTCGTCACGGATGCATTCACGCAGCGGTGACCGTCGATCCACGTGTCGCCACCGGACGACGTATTGGACAGGAATCCAACCAGACCAGCCGTGGGTGTGGACGAAGCGGAGAAGGAGGCGTCCAACTGTGTCCAAGTCCTCAGACTTGATCGTCTTCAGCTCCTCAGTCAGGCGGGCAAGTGAAATGGCCTTTTCTTTTCCATGAACTCCCTTCGCTTGTAAAAGGTGCAATGCACCATCCGAGTACAGCATGGTGTTGTCAAACGTCTTATTCACAACACTGTCCTCAGAAACCGGTCCGATGTGAAGCGTGCGGTTGTTATCCGTGACCCACAGGTAGAGCGCATTGGGTTCACTCGCTTCCAAGGGATGGCTAGCTTTATGGGTGTACAGCATGACCTTCCTTCCCTCAATGGTCGCGTTGATGAGAGCCCCCACATGCAAACCTTCGTCCAAAGAAGCTCCTGATCGTGACCTGACCCACACGCCTGGGAGTGTTCTGACAACCTCCTTCCACATTGTCCCCATGTCACGCGACTCGTACACCCTCTGGGCATTCACACAATGAACAATCATGAGAAGCTTTCCCTTCTCCCATTCGGTGACGCGGGCGAATGCATTCCCCAGGAGATACGCCCTCTGGGAGCACCCAGTTGTTGCCTTTGCCCGCCGAGCAAATACTCATGGAGAAAGGGTGATTTTTCCCATTCGCCACCGTCAGGGGAAACACAAGCGTGTCATTCTGCATCAAAATGCCTGAGCCACCAGCAGTCAAAAGTTCCCTCAGGTGATCTTGAGTGTGTGTGGAGATCTGTTGTGAAAGTGAATTGGGTTCAGCCCAGTTGATCAGTGTACTCTGCACGCCGTCCTTCGACTGCGTGGCCACACCCTCAACCAGTTGAATATCCCAGCCATCTTTCTCCCACATCTCATCACCACTGTCATATCCTACAGTATCGCTTCCCACAAGCAGAAACACCTTACTGTCCCTCGCAACTGCTGTGGGCCGGTGCAAAACGCGCAAACGATTATTGCCATTCCTACTGCCAAGCACGGTGCGTGCACTCCACTCCTTCTTGGTGATCTCAGCAACAATGGACGGCCACGTCTCCGCAACCTTGATGTGCCCAGCCACAATGTCGGAAGACCAAATCCAAAATGAGTTATGTTCCTGGACTTTATACTCGAACAAGCCTTCAGCAATGGCAACCATCACCCCACCAGCACGGACAAAAGAGGGTGAGACAAATGCTTTCTTCACTTCAAATAAACCATCCCCATCTCTTGACACCACCTGCGTCTTATTCGGCACAAAAACGTCGATCTCCTGCGCCAGTTGCTCAACCCCAGACTTACTCTCCACAGCGTGTGCACCTCCACAGTCGCACAACATCATCACGACAAGGAGGAGCAGCACCGCGGAAGTAAAAACACACGCCGGGACATGTTGGGCCTCTTCGGCTCACTCTCTCTTCCTTCCCTCCTCCTTCCGCCGGATCCGGTCACGCGGCGAAGGTTGTGTGTGCGGGGTGCCTTCAATGCAGCAACAATTGAGAGTATACAAATATGTGTGTGGGCGGTGTGTGTGCTGTTGGTCCTTTCAGAGTCTTCGAATTTCACAGTAGCGATTAGCGCCCAATTTCCTAGCGTGTCTCTGTGTTCAACAAGTGGAAAGGACAACGACAGCGGCAGAGAGGCAGTACAACAGCAGTACAAACCGCCACCACTCACAGCGAACCACAAAATGACCATCCCCGCAGTCAATATTCTACAGCACCCCTCAGCAGCATACAAAAATTAGAGGAAAATGTGAGCAGCCTCCCAATGGAGACCGCAGGCCACGGTCCTGCAAACAAGACAAATGACAGGGGACCGTGTGTGCAGTGAGGAGCACGAGAGTTGCACTGCAACGACACGGCGGCGTGACAACCCGTTGGGAGTACCGATGCAGACCAGCACATTGACGCAGGAAGAGTTGCTTCCCCCGCCGAGCAGTGAGGGAAACGGCCTCAGCAGCCCAATGATGAGAGGTCGCCTGCACCTCCTCGCGGCACCTGCAAGCTCTGCAGACACAAAGATGCAGGTGACGCTCTGCTGCACGCATAACGACCGTTGCACCCTTCGCAATGGCAATCGCATCCTGTGGCACCACACGCCGCAGCGGATGCGCACAGTCTCCGTCTCCCTCACTCCTGTCCCTCTCCCTGGGAACTCATCGGTGGACGTGGCACACTCACCGAAATGTCAGAAAGCACTTGTGTTTCTTCCTCCCTCGCACCTCAAACAGCAGCACCGCCAAACGCATGTCACTCCTCCTTTCGCGGATTCTCCTCAGACACGCCTCCCGCCACGTTCATCAGCTCACAGGCACACAGTCCGTAAACGTCACGCTCTGCCGCCCCGCACGATGGTGCCGCACACACCAACACGGCACCCCGCCACTCGGTGCAAACAGTATCTGGACACACAAAACAGGTTGCCCCAGTCAACGACAGCCCCCTCCAAGCAGTGAGGCAGGACTCGTCGCTAACAATCAAACAATCAGCTCTTTGTTTCCTCCTTCCGCCATGCACGAGGTTCTGCCTGCCCCATGCATCATCCGTGACGCCCGGGCTCTCAATGAGCGAGAAAAACGCTATGCGCCCCTCGACTCAACAAAAAGCCCTCTGAAGATTCTCAGCCAGTCGTCGCCATGGGCTGTGCATGAGGAGCACCACGACAAGAATGCACAGGAGCTTATATGCAAAACCCTCAATTCATTCCACGTCAATAAGCAGTGTGGCATCATGCCTAGGCTTCACAAGAATGTCGGCTGGCGCTTCCCCGAGAGGCCTCCCATAAACACCGCACGTGGTAACAGTAAAGAAAAAGCAACGCCTCCAATCTGGCTGTCACCCCGTGGCAAGCATCAAAGCACAATCCAACAAAATGCCGCAAATCATCACATATTTCGCACAGACCATCAGCAAATTACGCGGCAAATGCACAGCACGGAAGAAGAGCCATGCTCACAAACACGCAACACACAGAAACAGTAAGAGAGTTGAGAAAAGTAGCACCCAAAGCCATTCTTTGTGAATGCAAATGATAATAACACCAAACAAAGTGAAGCACCTGTCGGGCACCACATATGGGCCACAGACACCACCCACCTACCCATTCACTCTTCTCCCTCCCAATGGCGTGGCCCTCCTGCACCTCCACGAACACGCCTGTCCCTCAGTTATTTGTGCCTCTAACGCAAGCACTCAAGGTGCGTTTCGGTAATCCAAAATTCAACACCTCAGAAAAACAGAGGAAATGCTCGCAGAGGCCACATGGCTCCTCAACGCACCTTCCAAGCCCTCCTCACGACTCTTCAATGCGATGGAGACGAATACAGGCGGCTCTCGTGTCACAGAAGACGGCCAATGGGAGCGGTTTTCAAAGCGCAGAAAATGCCAAGATGTGAAGCAGAGAAGGGAGGTTCGCAAAGGCCGTCATCTGCCACGCCTGAAGTGCGTCGTCTTATTCGTGCGATGGAGAACCAACGACACTGTTGTTGCGGTGCCTGCCCGTACGTGCACCTCACTCTCGCGCCAATGAACGCCTCAAGGAACATCCTGCAGAGGGCATGCAGCTGGCCGTGCAAACAATCCCGAGTCTCGTCAACGTTCCAGCGGCCGCTCCTTTGGCGAGGCGTCGCTCTTTTTCCTTGTCTCCCGTGCGCCGTCCTCGTATGGAGAGAAAACACCTTCCACAACAGGTGTCATCAAGCACCTACAAATAAATTAGAAGGATTCCCAGCCTCGAGAAAAAGCATCCAAAGTGGCAGTCAACGTGAACTCAGCAACGCATGTCATCTTCTGCAGCCGCGTGCATTGCAACTCCCCTCAGCCGCCCGGTGCCTCTTCCTTCCTTGTAGACCCAAACCGCATGGTACTCTTTGATTTGCTCGGATCCTCCACAGGCTCATGTAACCGTCTCCACCACGCCCGTGCAGCTCGTGACTGCATCACGTCTCCGTCCACTTCTGCGGCACCGAATAGCGTGAAATAGGGATCCAAAACACCAAATCCGCAAGGCAAACACACATGCATCGCTCCAACGGGTGCCACTGAGAGAAATCACACGACAGCGCACACTCTCGCTCTCCCATCAGCGATTTGCCGTCAACAACAACGGCATTGAGAAGCAGGCTCGGGGCAATCCCTGAGCGCCATCCCCCACCTCGGCGAGCGACCGACTCCGGGAACCCGGCACTCCAGTGCCGTTCCGGGAAAGAACTCCTGCCATCGCCAACCGTGTTCCCTGTCGCGTTGACAAACGGAGCCCGCTTCAGAGAAACAACAACACGCTCCATTCAATACGTGGCTATGAGAGTGCATGGCAACAGGCGCAGGGCGCACCCTCTCAGTTTCCATTGCCGACAAAGTAAAAGAGCATCAGTGCGGACTTGCTGCAGCACGCACGGTTGTGCCTCCGTTGTCCTCCCCCGTGTTTTTTCAATTACATGGCCCGTGCTGCGGCAACGCGTGCCCCCGGACCTCTTGGTGTTTAAAATGTGCCCCAGCACAAAGCAGCTGGTCCAGACGCTTGTAGATGCCGTCTGCATTGCGCCAACAAAAACAACAACCCCGTGAGGGAAACATTGCTGGCTCCTAAATTCCCCCGACAATACGGAGCAATTGGCCCTGGCGCCGCGATGAGGCAGTCAAGCATGAAATCGCAAGGGGAAGCAACAATGACGCAGGCACAAGGAAGCCATTCCACCCTCAATTGAATACGGCGCCCCACTCCAGGCAGTCACACGGAGTGCACTGTTTCCACAAAAGAACTTGGTCGTCGTCCATCCCTTAAAAATGCTTCGTTTAATGATGAGCCTTAGAACAAAAAAAAATAAGAGGAAATAAACAACGTATTCATACTTCATCACCGCTGGCCATAATCATTCTCTCATAACAGAGCAATTTCCCTACTATGCCTCGTATGCACACACTGAAATCCACATGTATGAAACAACCCGCAATGTTTTTCTACCAGAAACCAAATTACCCCGTTCCCTCCATAGTCTCTTCTTCTTTCACTGTTACGATCGCTCGCGTTGGACATTTTCCGCATCCGTGTGTGATGCTGCCACCTGATGCTGGTGCATCTGCACCGTATGCACACACAGGCATCCAACCATATGAAACAAGCCCCAATATTTGTTACCAGAACTCAAACTACCCCCGCAATTCCCCAATTTGTTTTCCCATTTATTCCTTTAATTACTCCTCAATTCTAGGCCTTCTTGGGGCGTCTTCGGATGATATTGACACTTGGTACTGGCGTACCTTTTCGTTCCAGAACGCCGCAATCTCACGACCCTCCTCGGTCAAATTATTGGAATTGTCGACATCACATCTCTGCCTGTCGTTCATCGGCGTGCTGTCTGCGTGCTGCACGTAAATCATCTCCCACGATACGTCTCGGGATAATTCCTCCCAGCCATTAAAATATGCCGCCAGGCACTCAGTGAACTGCCTCACAGTGCTGGCGGTGGTGTGATGCTCACCCGCCGTAGCCATCCGCAGCCCGACCAGCGTCATTGGATTGGACTTCATGAAGAAAAAGCCGTCCACCAGCGGAAATTTCTCAACCTCCGGTATGTACAGCAGCCGGTGGTTTATACAAGTCTTCTTGTCAATGCGTTCCACCGACGGCAAAAAATAGTGGCGGGTGGGGCCCTCCTGTGAGTACACTTCCGGCGCACAGCGGTGTGACTGACGTCGTGTTGGTGGCTTCAGCTCCTTCAGTTTACGTCTTATTGCAGACATGAAGGCCACATTCAAAAATGCAAACATGGCACACCTCCCAAAATTTGCGTGCATGAGATAATCCCTGATCCTCGATACAAATAAGTTAAACTCAGCCTGCGTCATTAACGTTTTCAACTTGCACAATGTTTCAGTTGCGAGGTGGTCAGTTATCGGTACATTGAAAGGCGACTCGCCATTGCGCTCTCCTCGTACTCGGACAATCCTCGCAAGATATTCAAGCGCCTTATTACCCTCCCACAGTTTGGAAGTTCCGAAAGCAAAGTAACGCTCGATTCCCCGAGAGGCCGTCCCATCCACAAAGCTGTGGCAACGGGCAATCCAATTTTTATAACTTCCCTCATCAAAGATGTAGCGAAGAATAGGTCCCAGTTTGTCCATGCGACCCTTCACCTCTCGCCAGTATTCCGCTTGCTGCTGCACGGGTTGATTGCGCTTCATCCAAACGCACATTGCCTTCACATCGCTCTCATCAGGGCAATTCATTATGATTCGTACGGCTCTCTTTTCACTCGCCCAGTGTATGTAACTTGTTGTCTCTGGCGTTGCCACCACAAGCATGCCCCAGCCTCCGGGAGGCAAACAAGGAGACGGAATATCTAACCTGCCTCCCACGTCGTAGATAATGTACCCCTTCATCCCGCGCCGAGACAGTTCCTTCACAGCTTTGATACTGGACTTATCCGCGTATAATGTCACCGTCTCGGTGGTCTTGTTAAACACGTATGCCTTACCTGCACAAAAAAAGAACACAACCACAGGGAGCAGCTCCGCATCGTAGTGCAGCAGCTGGTAGAGGAGGTACGAACCGGCAGCCATCGACTTCCCGATCCCGGGCGTCCCAGTCAACAAACGCGGATGAGGCGTAAAGTGGTCCTCAGGACGACTGCTGAACCACTCGCTTAGATCGCGCTTGACGATCTGCCACACTCGCTCCACCTCACAGTTCACATAGCAGTCGGTACTTGCTTCCCTGCCAAAGTAATGCCATGCCTTGTCCGAGGTGAGCACCATCAGCCTGAGGCGCGGTGCACCGGATTGCTCCACACCGTCATCCCTTTCGAGGGTTCGGCCAACCGCCTTGTACGTCCATGACTGCGGTGGTTCCCCCTCATGCACCTCCATTCCCGTCCCCTCGCCGCCAGGAACTTCCATGACATGATGCCACCTCGCATCGCACACAGACTCGTGGCCTTTCCGCAGCGCGCATTCTTCCACCCGACGGCCAATAGCCCACATTAATAGCCGCACCTCCTCCACTCTTCCGCGAGTCGCAGCGTGTTGATCGGTGTCAGTATGGGACTCCGGCCTCGTTTTCTTCCGACAATCCCCTTGCGGCACAGTGGGCGCTCGAATCTCCACATTGCCACCTTGTACACTCTCCGGCCTTCCAGGCATCGTTTCTCCTTGTCTTTCTTAGTTGGATTGAGTTAGATCTAAACAATAACCACCCAACGTGGAGAATGAGAAAAAGAAAGACAATAGGCACAGTCATGAATCGAGGCCACAACAAGAGACTCACCCACACGGTGTGACGGCACAGTATTCGATGCACACCACATGCACGAGGACCACCACAACGACGGCGAGTGGATGCCACCCACCCAGCACAGTGTTGGAGAGAGCCAACAACAACAACGTGGTGCGCACAGAGGGCTCCTCCACGCATACCGCTCGCCACGGTCCCGCACCCGTGTGGCACCGCCGTCACCGCACACACTCTGCAGGAGGACGTGGGCACATAAACCCTGACACAAGCACACAAAAGTGGGAGGAGAATTCGGTGCAGAAGCGGCCACATGCAGGGAGCACAAATCATACACACCGCAACAGCGGTGCATCACGGTAATCCCACACACAACAGAAAAGAGTGCAATTTGCATGCTTTATGGAAAATATCTGCGGCGTGCATGGCAAAAGAGTGCCGTCACGCTGCCTTTCATATTGCATTCGCCATTCACGTATCACTGGGAAGCACGCAGCCACCACTCCTCCGTTCCGCTCCCCGTGCTGCTCGTGTCGCTCCACTGGAGGAAGTTGTCACCGCACATCCCCCCCACCGTGCATTGCGGAATACAAATCTACCACACCGCATGGGTGCGGTGCCACCCCGCCAATAAATCCCAGGAAGCTCCCCACTGCCTCGTGTGGCACGGACGGCAGTCTCATTATGCCTGCGGAAGGCTTTTTTTTCCAAACAAGAACGCGACCCCACCACACGCCCGTAAGAACGTTTGGTCCGTCGCACGCAAAGGAGTTGAGCGGGAGAACAGCAGGAAAGACAACACCGGCAGCCATGAGCAGCCCGCACACGCCAACACACCGCTGCCCCGCATATCACCAAAAACAAAAATACCAAAGAAACATGTCACATCCCAACTGCAAATCGCAAGTGCGGTTGCAGCACACACTCCCACCTCCTGGGCGTGTGCGACCCCTCGCTGCTCGGCGCTCTAAGTGGGATCACCAAAAGCACCAATTCGGGAACATTCAACCACCGCCACAGCAGTCACGCTCCCCATTTCTCACAAAGGCGAAGACTTGCAGTGGCGCAGCGGACGGCGGCATGCACAGTCGCAGGGTAATGGACTGCCGCGGGAAGCACGCAACGGCGATGCGCCCCTCCTTTGGGCCTCCCAACAAAATACATGTGTCGCGCAGTCCCCGTAAGCAACACACATTGAACCGTATTCAGCTCCACTACTGTGGCCATCCGCACTCACAGCAAGAGTGCGACAACGCAGGCCAGGAAGCACGGAATAACACCACGCATCCCTCCCGTAAAGGTCAGGCGGCGTCCGTGCTGCCTTCAACAATAATTCCACCCCACATCACCCCTCTGCATATCCGCAGCAAAAAGGCCCACACGGTGTACACTACATTAGAATTTCCTAACGAGCAAACCGAATCATCAGAGTGCTGCCCTCTTCTCAATCTTGGGTAGAGGCTCTCTGATCCTTGTCGCCGCCAGCCTGCGGTATCATGGAGTGGCATTGCGTTCTCGGCATATCTCTCCATTTACTTCACTTTCCCGACGCCGCAAATGAAGTGACGCCCCACAAGTGATTTCGACCGTTCTGAAGAACGTGACGTATCAGACGCGCTGAAACTGTGCGCGTGTGTGTTATTACGGGCGAGCGACACGATGCTCTCGCACATCCATGTGTTCCGATCCTGCGCAACACCCCATTCGGTGGTGCTGAAAACGTTGGACACCAAACACGCACAAATCGCACAATGAATGCCTCTGGAGAACAAACCCCCCATTAACGTCGCCGCAGGCACCGTGACAGCAAAGTAACAAAAGAAAAACAACCTCTGCGCGCCCTCCCGCAAGAAGGTGAAGACACACACGCTTGTCCCCTTGGCCTCACTCCAACTCCTCAAAAGTTGGTAGGTCTATGGCACGAGGAATCACGCTACTCCTCCCTCGCTCCCTGTCACGAAGCATGGCATTGCGCATATCCATATCCAGTGCATCTGCATCACCCACATACGTCCCTTTGGGGGCATCGCCTCGGTAGTCACCAAGCACGCGCCGCTAGAAAGTGCACTCCCAGTCTATGCTGCTTCTCCTAGGCGACCTTGCTGCCTTGCCGCACAAACAAGTCCACAATTTACGCATTATGACCGCAGACACGTGCCAGTGGAGATTCCCGCCCTTTCCCTCAGCCTTGCAAAGGGCGTACGCCATACAAATGCCGGTCATGGGGTAGACACACACGGGCGCTGATACCCGTGACAGTGCGTGAGATACTCGCCGCAGAATGAGGTGCCGCAGGTCTCCGCTCACTGATCCAGATTGACCACGCTGAAGCCCACGATTCCCGTGGGTTTGGCATCCCGATAGGTCGTCGTGGTTCGTTGACTCCCATGATGGAGGAGTGCCAAGCAAGCAAGAACCAAAAGCCTGGACACTCTGTGGAGCCAAAAAGATAGAAAACACGGGCTGGCGCGGGCACAGCTAAGCGCCATGGGAGAAACCTCTCAGCTCATCCCATGGAAAACACTTCACCAACGTCACTGCAACATTGGCCTCTTGCTTCGTGGGTGTGTCACTTCTCTCTTCACTCCGTGCCAGCCTCCGTCCAATTCCCCGCCCAGCAGTACTACACGTCACATGGCGCTGCCTCCGCACAATCACGCTTCGCGGTCAATCATCGTGACGCGCCTCCAACCGCAGTCGCATCCAGCCTCGAAAGCCCTCGCACCCTCTTCCGGCCTCCTGTGTGTCGAGAGAAGACGCCTCTCTCGCGGTCTTCGCGTCCTCCCCAATAAAGCTCTGCAGTTGTGCCCAAACATCACCGGGTCTCTTGTCAAGAAGGAAACTGTCTGTGACGTGACCAATGTGAGCATACACAAATTTAAAAAACGGTTTATAGGCTCTCTGGAGTGCCCTGCGTGCGCCCGCATGTACGATGGGAACACACACGGTGCGAGTCGGGCGAGATCATCGTTCCAGCTCGCATCTCCGCCAGGTGAGTCGTTGACGGCTCCATCCCGCTTCACGACAGGTCGAATAAAATGGCACATGTAAGTGGCTGTGCTCTGCATTCACATGTGTTCCTCCTTTTGAGTCCAGCGTCGTCAGGTGGTGGAAAGAGAAGAGACGTATTAGCATTCTTCCATTTGCTGCTGCTGCCGCCTCATTTCCCGTAAGGAGCCACTGAACCCTCTCTCTTTGGCGATAAAGGGTCCTCACGCATGGGATGCATCCTGCCTCGTGTGGCATGAGGAACAGCAGAGAGTCCCCAACGTTGCCAATGCGGGATTGACCGTCCAGTGCGGTGAATACAACACGCTGGATCTGTCGGAGGATCGTCGTGCACACTTCAGTCCGCCCGTGGCGGATACAATCCTCGGGCAGCCACATCTGTGCAGAACAGAACACCCTTTTGGAGAACGCCGAGCAGCTCCACCGACGTGTCGGAAAACCTCACAAAAAGAGCTCCGGTCAACCTGCGGCACATTACCATGCAACTTTAGTACCTTGACAGCGAGAAGAGCGTTTCTACCTGAGAGTGTTCGCCCCATCATTATCATCGTCACTGCTCAAATCATCTCAACAGGCAACAATGGCATCGCTCTCGTATTGCCCATGCCCGTTGGCCTCCTCCACCCGCCGCATCACGGCCGTATGAATAAAGTCTCGTCATGCACAGCGATGCGCCCTCTCGTTTCAGATAAATGCCAATATTTTATAGTCACCAAGGTAGCAGTTCAGTTCTCCCTCCACAGGCACACCTCATAGAGGACGTCCTTCTGTCCCCTTTGCCGAATCAACGCACCGCACCCAGTGGATAAGCCCTGGTAGTTTCACCAAAAAATAAGTGTTCGATTCCCACAGTAGCAAATACTCTGCGTGATATGGAACGCACAGTTTGCTGTGCTAGTGCACCGCCTCGACGGCCGCCTCGCAATGGTGCAAAGGTGTCATTGCCCCTGCCTGGGTGAGGCCTAAGCCCCACATTACACGCACACAGAGAAGCACACGGCGCATTTGAAAATATGTTAATATTTTTTCACGGCACATCTATGGGAAGGAGCACCACCCCCGTATGCATGTTGGCAAAGCAATGGCCCCACAACGGCGGTGCTAAAAACACGCATCCAGAATCAGAGGAAAGAGAAGAAGGGTGTGGAACACCCACAAGAAATGATGAATAGCCCACTTAAAAGCGGCAGCAAAGAACAGGAAAAAAGCAGCAGCAGTAGTACTGGTGGTGACCATCATTTCCTTTTTTCTTCCCTTTACTCGCTAATAACCCAAACACGTGGGGTTCAAAAGTCCTTTTCACACAAGATTGTGCGGCAGTTAGCCTCTCTCCAACCAGCCGCCTCAATACATCTAAAAGAGCACACAAGAAAACCACAAATAGCCATGGGAAAAAAAAAGAGAGAAACAATAAAAGATCCCACGGCATTAGTACGGAGGAGGAACGACACGCTTTTCGCACAATTAGTCGTAAAGTCGGCCAGAGCAAAAGAGATCCAGGCCCGAGCAAACTCGGACGCCACAGGCGGTTATTGTGCTCCTTTCAGGCTTTTCAGCCGGCTCCTGTTCCACCCGAAGGAAGAGGGCTGGCGGAATGTGATCCTCGCCGCAAAGAGCTGCTGCATCGGGGGCCAACAAAACAAATCCTCCATATTGCGAATGTCAGGTGGGCCACCCCACCGCATTTCCACGTCATTATCGCTCGGCCGCGCACGTGCGTCTCTTCACGTACCCCGTCGTTCCTCAAGAAGCCTTTCCGCAGGAGTCCTCAAATGCAGTAGACGCCTGAGAGCAACAAGCCAGGCCTCGCAGTCGCTGTCAGTCTCACAAACTACCTCCAGTGATTTCCCACCGCGAAGCAAAAGTGCGAATGCGCGGCGGTTGTCTGTTCCAGGGCTGGACGGAGTGATGTTTTGCGTGGGATCATGGCGGTGCGTCCCATTGTCAAAAACTGCCTCCTGGCGTGTTTTTGCCAGCTGTGCCTCGCCGCTGTACTTCTCAAATGAGGCTCTGGACGGGCCGATGAGAACTTTTTCGATGTCACGTATCCAAATGGTGACTGGAGGCCGTTTGCGATTTAACGGGAATCCCTGATGGTCCAGATCAAAGGAATGAATACGTTTGCAGTCCTCCGAGAGAAAATATAGGCGTCTGCAAGCATTGCCCTTGCTTGGTGTCTTTGCCACGCGGACCCCGTTGCGTAAGTAATTCAGCGCCTGATCCACAACAGAACTGAGGTGGCGTTCCGTTGTCTCGGCATCATGCAGTTTTCCATTTTCCTTTGCCACGTAGTCATCAAGCATACGCTGTCGATACACCTCGAGTCCTCGTCCCAGCCTCTCCTTGCGGGCCTGTTCCTCTTCAGCGCTGGCCAAGTATGTCTGTTCTCCTTGCGTGAAGACCTCGTCAAACTGGCGTCGAATGGTGTCCGTCTCCTCCGGGTTCACAGGAATGTCTTCAAGGGAAATAAGCTTCGGCAAATACTCCTCGATCATTTTGATGTCGGCAGCAAGAGCCCTCTCGGCGACGTCCTCCTTGGCTGTCGCCTGCTCGCACTTCTTCTTCCGCTCCTCGGCCAAGAGACGCACCGGTTCCAGGACTTTTGCACTCATTTCCTTAATCTGATGGATCCACTGCCTCCGCTGGCGACACCGCTCCTCCCGGACGGTCCTTCGCACCGCCTCAATAGAATGCCGCTCCCGCATGATGGCCTCTCGCCCCCTCGCCCCGTCAAGTTGAACCATCTCGAGCTGCTGCTCCCTCGTCTCAATGGCGCTCTGCCGTAGGCTGAGTTCTTGCTCCGGCTGCTGCATCGCCTGCCGCAACCTCTCCGAGGCACTCTCCTCGTCCTGTTTCCTCCTTCGGATCTTCTCCAGCGTATGCTCGTACTCCCAAATGCGGCTTTCGCGGTCAGCCTGCAGAGCACTGCTCTCCCGCTTTTCGCCTCCAGAGTCCTCCCAATTTCATCCAACGTGGCCCCACCTCCCTGCTCAAGCTCTTTGGCCATCTCCGCCTCATGCCTGGCGCGCTCGCAAAACACACTCAGCTGCCGTTCCCGCGCCTCCTCACGGTTGCTCTCAATGGCGTTGACGCGCTTCATCCCTTCCTCCTCCATGTCTGAAATGGCCTGTTGGATTCATAGCCACAATGCCTGTGGTCGTACACGGTCCGGGCAATCATGAGTTCATCCCGCAACTCCATGATGTCCTGATCAAGACGCCACTTGTCAACGGCAAGATCCCTTGTGGCGGATCCAATCCCGGTCGAGACAACATTGCCAACACGACAAGTCGTGGAGAGAGAATGGAACGATTCCTCCGCCCACACGGCATCCGAAAAGGCGTGAGCCAATAAAACCGTCTCGGTAGAACCAGTGAGGCTATTGTTGCGGTTGCCTTTTTCCGTGTTGTACGCTCGGCGCAACAACTCACTGAGTTCTGACATGCCGAAGGGAATACGCAGACGACGGCGGCGAATGCCGGAGACAATTCCTGCTGCCGACACCAGTGCTCGTTGGGCCCCTTCGTAGTGTAGCTGCGCGG
This sequence comes from Trypanosoma cruzi, assembly GCF_000209065.1. Lineage (NCBI taxonomy): Eukaryota > Euglenozoa > Kinetoplastea > Trypanosomatida > Trypanosomatidae > Trypanosoma > Trypanosoma cruzi. The sequence goes on from NW_001849463.1 coordinate 24,742, forward strand.
TGGCATCAATGCCACACAAAGCGGGCCGTTCGGCATCTCCCAAGGCGACAAATGTCAGGGAGTTTGCATCCATGTAATCTGCAAACTCCGCCTCACCATCATGGCGGTGAAGCTGAAGGACGACAGTGTCGGGCAAATACGAAGGCATTGCCTCCAGCTCAGGCGTTGGCTGCCTTTCACACAGCACGGGGAAAAAGCTATTTCTCATAGTTTTTGACGATAGTGTCCATCGCCGCTCGAGCGTCGCCGGCCAATGAGACACGAATTCGCGCCACCATTCGCACACGAGGTCCCTCCTTCACGGAGCCCACAATAACTCCGAGCTCCTTGTCGGCGTCAAGAAGGTCTGCGCGGTGCTCTGTTGACCCAATGACGTGGCATGAGAGGACAAAAATGCCCTTTTTGGCGCCCAGCCGAATAAATTCAGTGATGACTCAAGCAGTCATATCCTTCTCCAGCTGCAGAGCCGTACATGAGTTGTCGCTTTGGTGACGAGCGCACGCCGTAGCTGAAGGCCACCATGTTCTTGCGTTCCTGAGTAAAGTTGGCGGCGGCAGTGGCACACAATTTTCGGAAGAGTGTACTTGCGTCCGGCCCGTCCAACGCCACATCGACGTCAAACAAGGCCTCAGCAACCGCAAATCCGGCATCCCTGAGGGGCTGGGGGCAATTGAACTGCACCGTGTTGCCGTCCACCCGCATTGTTGCGGGGAGCTGCGAGGACGGCGTCGTGGTTTGGTGGGAGCAGAAACGGCTTTCGCCTCCATTGAAAGAATATCACCTTGAATGCTGCGCTGTGCGTTTGTTGCATGCACACACAGGAGGGTCAAAGACAGACAGAAAGAAAAGAAGAGTGAGAGAGGGAAACAACACTGTAGATGCAGTGTAATGGATGCACACTATTTTAATAACAATAATAATAATAATAAATATTTTTTTTGAAACCCACAACTAAAAAAGAAGTGATAATAATGATTAAACATCACACACACACACACACACACACACACACACACACACACACACACAGAGAGAGAGAGAGAGAGAGAGAAAAAAAAGATCAAAATATGACTTTTGGGCTCCATGCTGTGAGGTGACGGAAAAGAACCCGCGAGAGCAAAGAAACAACCACTGCAGCAATGGCCAGGAACCGACTGGGATGACTGCTGGCCGTGATGCTGAAGCCCCGCACCAACCAAAGAAGAAAGAGAAAATCCACCACATCAACCAGCTGAATGGGGATGCGCCACACCAGGAACACGAGGTAGCCGACCTTCGCCGTGTAGGCAAGGCTCACAGATGTTGCCCACGTGGTCATCGCATCTTCCTTCCCAGAGGCATCGCCGCGCTGTGACTGAACGCCGATCCAAACGGCAGCAATCAAAAAACAAAGTACTCCATAAAGGCGTACAGGAACAGCGTCGGCCACGTGTCAACGTACATCATCATTGGCAGCATATCTGAACGGAGATTTCTCACAAGCTGCAAACCATCTTCCCCACTCAAGTTGCCGCCCGGCGTTGCTGGAAAAGGGATTTTCCTGTTCCGTATGTCGGCAAAGTTCAATATGTTTCGCACAACTTAGGCCTCAATCAGGCAGCAAACAAGTGACGCAAAAAAATAAATAAATAAATAAATAAATAAGTGGAGGGGTATCACACTTCTCCAGATGTCGTGCTCTCCTGCATGGCATGCAGTGGAATGTGCTGCCGCACCACACGCGACGGTATGACAAGGCTTGAAAGTTTCGTATTATTGAAATTCTCCTCGCGAACAATAACGCCTCCAAACTCCCCTCCCACATTCCAGCCGCAAAAAATAGGGGAGTACTTCTTTTCGTAACGTGTGAGAAAGACACGGCTTTGGTAAACGACGACCGAGTCAAAAAGCCTCTCCGTCAAGTTTTCCTGGATGTTGTCAAAAGGCACGCGATACGTTCCTGCCGGTGCGTCATCAAATAAAACTGCGGAAATTGACCTACCAAGAACCGGCGCAGCGGCGGTATGAGGAGCGGCGGCAACAGCCTCAGGATCTTCCCCCGTGTCGTACATTGTCATACTTTTCCCAGAACGTCCATTCACGGGTTTTGTTAAATACGGAGCTGATATAATTTCTTTTGTACGATAAAAACTTGCGGGGACCATGTTGGAATGATGGGGGGCTGCGGCGTACATGAATGGGAGGATGGCCTTGCTGCCTGTCACAGCTTTCCAAAGAGGCTCCAACACACGTATGTGTTCATTCAGAAGAATATCAGACAACGTCGGTTTTGTGGACACGCCGTGTCCCTGCTGTGTTCGCTGCTCCACGTATTGCCGCAGCACCGTGTCCCACGCCCAAGTTTTCCAAACCAAAAGGACCTCCTCGTTCTCGAGATCCACAACGGACCGACGTTCCGTTGGTGAGGCATCCCGGTCAACCTCGCCAGTGGTGCTCCCGAAACGGAAACCCGATAATTTGACGCACAACTTTGTCCTAAAACCCGCAGACTCTGCGGCATTCATCACATACAACGCCGTGTACCGCTCTTCATCATCGTCATCAATCATAAAGTGAACAATTTTGTGGTGGGGACATAAGAATTCATTTTGGATCAAACAATTAAAGTAGTTTGCAATCCTGCTATAGAGAAAAGACCCGGTGGAAGTGCCCAATTCCACCCCATAATGACGCGCAAACTTTTCTTGCGTATCACCACATTCCAGCATGGCTGCTGAGGAATCGCAGTTGTATGCAAGCATAATGATCTCCTTGCCGTCGTAGCCAAAGTCAAATCGACCACACATGGAAGGAATCGTCTCAAAGGACCGGCGAAGCTGCAGATGTAGCTCTTTCGGAAGGCCAAAATACTGAACTAAAAGGGCCTCTGAATCCCGGCTGTTTAAAATAAGACGGGTCGCCTCCACTGCAACTGCATGCAAATTCTTGGTGGCAAACCGAAAACGGCACCACATATCGTAATCCATCATATAAAATCCATCAGGGACGCTATGCGCCTCCGCCACGGCATCCTCCCCCATATACCCGCCAACGGTCAGTGATCTTTTTAGAAAGAAGTCGCAGCGTTGAGAAGGATTTAACCATGGTAACAAGACGTCCTTCTCCAAGTGACGTCTAACAATATGGCCAGGACCAATGATATGCCGATATTTGTCTGGCAGATCACCCAAGGAAAAGTCGTACGGCGGTGCTTTTATAATTACCCAACCGAGCAGGTGGGTTTCACCAACAAACACGGTCACCCCATCTTCTCTTTTCTCACAGTCAAATCGTCGACTGTAGTTTTTTCCCTCCTGCCAGCGTTTAAACTCATAATTCTGCTCCGCAACGCAAACCCCATTGTCTGAAACATGGGTCACAACAGCCAAATGCCCATACGGGGAATCTTCGGTGCGGCTCCATACTAACAAATCCCCAACCGATGGCATACTCGTGGTGTCCCCGTGTTTTTCACGTTCCACAGGCACGGGTGTACCAATCGGTACGCTAGTGACAATCTCATCAATTTCCCAAATGTCCTCCGCCGTGGGTACCGAAGCAAGCCAAACACCTTTGGTCATGAGCAAATACCGACGCGCAAATTCCAAACAGAGCCACTTGTATCCCAGAGTGTCGTGGGTGCCAATGACCGTTGTAGGTGCTGCGGCCTCAACACGCTTGCAATCCGGGGCAAACGAAATTCTTTCGCTGAAAAATTTCTTTTCACCGTTCGAGAAGACAGGGACGCCGCAGTCCGTCACGCCAATGACTCCTCCAAACGAGACATGTTCCGTTTCAGATGCATGGACGCCGCGTTGTTTGTCAGTGTTTTCCATGACTGCCCGAAGGTGTCCAGAGCTGCAGTGCAGGCGCTTCGTCCTCCCCTCCAACAAAAAAAAAAAAAAAAAAAAAAGACGCTACGCAAATCCACACACACACACAATAAATAAATATATATATATCCCTCTTTTACAACAATGCTTCGGAATTCACAATACGTTAATAACTCAAAAACTCACCAAAACGGCTCGCAATTTAAATTTCAAAAAATAAATAAAAATAAAAATAAAAATCAGTCCAAGACCACTGTGCCCCTTTTTCCTATCTATATATCTATGTATGTATGTAAGTATCTATTTATCTATCTAGGCAACATATTGACGACAGAAAAGTAAATGGAAATGTACAACTCATGACCGGCAAAATAAAAAAAAAGCAAAACAAACCCATCCCACACCATGGCTATAACCAGGATTCACATACACTCATGATGTGTGTATGTATACACGCATAAAATTATCGCTCTCTCTCTCTCTCTCTCCTTTTCTCTCCCTTTCTTTCCATACTACGCCTAGGATCGATTGCAAAACCCACGCAATCACTTATGATCCTTCTTTCCTAATTTGTGGACAGGGCCGCCTCGCGGTACAGCAGGTATCCAGCCACAGTAAAATAAATGGCAAAAAACGTGACAAGAAACGTCCCGGCAAAGTCCGTCAATCGATCCGTCGTCTTTCGGGAGTACAACACTTCCGCATTACCGAAGCATTTGGCCAAAATCCCATGTTCCTCAGAAGTTGCTGCTTGACGCGTCATGTGTAACGTTGAGAAAAATCCTTAAGTTAGCTTGTGGTCTGGAAAGCAAAAAAAAAAAAAAAAAAAAAAGATCAAAAAGAAATAAATAAAAGGCCCATCAAAAAACATCATAAACAAAGCGATTAAAAGATTTTATTTAAGAGAAGAAATTGAAATGTAAAGAAACAAATAAAGAAATGGATTCTAAAACCCAAAAAGAGACAGAATAAAGAAAGCCTACATGCATAATAATATCTGCTAGACAATCAAATGTCTACGCAGTACACCCTTGCCACAAACTCTATAAGACGCCCTGAGAATTTCTTACGGGCCCCCGGTACAGCAGGTACCCTGCCACAGTAAAGTACACCGTAATGAAGGTGACAACAAAGGCCTGTACAAAATCCATTAAACGCGTAGATGTGCAGCCAAGCCGTCTCATCAGGGAATTCATACAGTGTTTTAATGCACACGGACTCGGATCAACAAATTTCTTCTCTCCCTCTTTGTTCTTCCCCTCGCCGAGCGTTGCACGTGCCCTTAACTTTGCCTTTTCGACGAGTTCCCTCACAGCCGCCATGTCCGGTGGGGGTAAACTGAATGTGTCGCAATCTGCAGAAGACTCATTCCGGCCACGAGAACCAAAAGATAAAAGAGGCATTTTTCTCCTCCTGGAATAAACAAACTAGCAAAGAACAATACGTTGAAATAAGAAAGAAAAGACATGACGCACATCCCCTAAAACCCTCACCGTCCCTCTCTGGTCGTTCATCGGCACACAAAGGATGAAAAGGCAAAGCCCCACACAACCCAAACCCATTCTCAATGGCCAAATAAAAGAAAAAAAACGTAACCCGCAGCAAAGCCGCAAATAAAAAATAAAATTAAAAATAAAAATAAATAAACAGTAATACTGACGTATATCCCACCCTCAGACTTGTAGTTCACTCCTCAAAAGAAATTTTCAATGGTCCTGATGCGTCGCATCCGTCTTCCCACACACACACACACACACACACACACACACACATGAACACAAGCTAGCGTCTGTGTGTATTTGAGCTAGCCAGGGACCGGGTGTGTGTGTCTGGGGGACACACAGCCTCAGCCACACATTGCTTTCCCTGAAACCGCAAGAACCAATGTATTCTCCCAGTTTAGTTGTCCGTTTTGGCTAAATTCCAGTCCTTAAAACATTTTTCATCACCAGCAGGCCAGCAATAGACATCGCAGCAAGACAAACTCCATCGCCTCTTAAAAAAAAAATAATAATAATAATAATAAATAAGAAAAGAAGAAAAAAAAAGCCGACAGCGACGAAATTTAAAGGCACCAAAGGAGATAAGGCAGAAATGAAGCAAAAGCAGCAGAAAAAGAAAAAAAGAATAAGACAACCAAATTAATCGGCTAATATGAACGCATCCCTCCGCCTCTGTTCGGCACCCCCCAACCTCACTCCTTCTTTGCCTCCTGCCGTTTTTTTTTCTTTCTTTTAGTAGCAATCTTCCTTTTTTTTTTTTTTTTTTGTTAATCCGTCATTACCTTTTTTTTTTTTTTTTCGTTTTCGTTTGTTGCTGCTCTAGGAGCGAGAAGGTGTCTGTGCAGGTTCAGCACCCGTGGTTAAGGTGTCACCGCACAAATTGGGCCGAGTTTTACTTTCTGCGTGTTGTCTTCGTCGCACCTTTTCCCAATTTTTTGCCCTTCGCCACAACCTTTGCCTTCTTATCGGCATGTAATGCGGCACTGTGAGATTCCTGCGCCACATGAGAAATCGCGAGCTTTTTTAACAAACCAGAAGATGTATCAGCCTTATGAGCCTTGACATTACTTCCATTTGACGTTGGACCTGTCATACAGCCGCTATCCTCCTCACGCAACCGCTTACTCGGATCCCTTGAAGGCGCCAGGCGTGTAAGTACTTTTATTTCCTCCTCTGATAACTGGAGTGCCGCCCTGTAGGCATCCTCCGTCTCATTTACAACCAGCACCTCTCTTGCAATGAGGCCAACGTAGTGTTTATTTATCCGTAGCCCTTTATCGGGATCGCTGGCAATTTCAATAAATTTTCTCACAATTGAAGGCAACACCACCAGATGCGTACTGATGGCACCCTTGGAGCGTATTTCAACCGTCTCTTCCTCGTACTCATGTGTAAGCCATGTGTGATGATTCCACCCATTGTTCTCCATAGAAAATAGATTGTGTTGGAACCAGTTGGGAAGAAGAAATTTCTGCTTCCGTTCCTCATGGGGCGTGAGAAGGTGCAACACAATCTGGTGTCCAAAGGGGCTGTTGATAACCTCTGCGAGGTGTGCCTCCAATTCATTAACAACATACTTGCGTAACAGTTGCACGTCATAGACAAGATCAAAAAGGCGTGCGACAATTGGCGCGGCGTACTTGTCAACCAAAAGGCTGCCAAGGTTCTCAGAGAGGGCGCGCAGCACTTCTTTGCTTTTTTTAGGTTCGATCAGAAAGAAGACCGTCGTCACAATCGGAGCTCCCTCGCGGGTGGCACACAATGCCGCCAAGTGGGGCCGAAGAGTATCACATAATTCCATCACATCATCCTTTACCCCCTGTTTGAGGTACGCTGCAACCAGGCGCTGAACAAACGGATAGCCGATAGCACATTTCTGCGAAACAAGCGTGTCGCATAACCCAAAAAGTCTAGAAAGCAGACGCTTCCGTTGTGTCACTTCTTGCTGCAGCACCTCCTCTAAGATGGGATATCCTTTCCAACGCTTCATTACGGCAATTTTGTCTTTCAGAACGGCTAGAATAAGAATATGACGATTGGCGGATGTGCAGAGACGGCTGCTGTAGGCTGCATTCACAACTTCAATGCCGAATCGATGCGACACCAAAGAAGGCACTGCAGGAATAATGAGTGCAAGTAACTTGTCCAGAAAGCTATGCGGTGCGTGGCGAATCAATGCGGTTACAACAAAATGTCCGTATGCGTCGGTAGCGTGAGTTACAAAAGGATTTGAAATAAGCACAAGAATGCGTTCCAACTGGGTCAAAGATGCGTACTTAATCATTGACTGTATGACACGACTAACACGTGGTGTTTTCACGTACGTCGCAAAATTTGGCTCGATGAGTTTAAGCAGAAGATCCACCGTTGGGTACTTGTGCTCGTACCGCTCAGCCCGCCGCTGCCCCACACTTTTTGCCGCCGCGTCCTTCGCCGCAGGATCGGACGACACACGCAGCACCTCCCACAGACGAATGATCTCCCCGTACTCGGAGGTCATCTTCATGGCGTGTTTTTCTGCCGCACTGAGAACTCGTCCCTCCCGCTTCTTTATCAGGGCACTCTTTCTCAGTCTCTCTGTCTGTGGGAGTTTCCGCAACCTCTCGGCACGTGCCTCCTCCCTCTTTGTGTGCGTTTGGACCATTCCTCCACCACTATTCGGCAAAAGAATTTAAAATAAAAAAAAATGGTCAAAAATATCCAAAAAAAAGGAAGTTAAATAAACGCTTCAAATACAAACAAACAAATTCCTCGATCGTCAAAATGCAGGCTGCGCATAAGCCAAAAAAAAAAAAAAGGGAATGTTTTCGCTCTAAAAACAATGGAAAATGCAGTTATTTTTCACAGAGACACACGTGCTAATGTGACCCCGCGACAAACCTGATACGACGGCTCAGATGCAGCAACGCCTTGCTTTCCAATTCAGCAAGCTTTACATTCGACCAAAAAGTTTCCTCACACTCGGCAACCTTCTGTGACTGATCCGCATATTCGTCAATGGTACTCTCCAGTTCTGACAACAGCCCCGTGATGTCCCTTTGACAGCCCGCTAAGGCATCCTTAGCCCTTGTCAGGTCATTGTAGTTGCCTTGAAGACAAACCGCACCAGGGGTTGTGACACATACCGCATGACCCCTTTCTATTTTTCTCCGTTTTGACCAGAAAGAAAGTCCCTCGCCAATACCTGTAGCACAAAATCTCTTGACCACGGCACGCTCCGATCTATGTGCTTCTCGAAGCTGTGTAGCGTAGTGTTTCCAGTGCCGCCCAAAGTGAACATTACTACCGTCAAGTGTCTGTGAGACTCGCCGTTTCTTGTGAAGCGCGGTGCAGCCGCGACGTTACCCTCACTAGTATAGAAAGAGAAGAAAAAGAGAAAGAGAGCACGCTTGCTCACGTCACCACCACTCACACAAAAAAAACACACCACCGCAGCGTTACAAAAGTTTTCCGCCGACGCCCAAGGAGTGAAGATCCCACAACTACACGTAATCGTCATAACAGTCGCAGTGGTGGTGGTGGTGGCATCTGTTGCCTCCCGCAGGGAATGGGCCGCCGCGAGTTTGGGGCGGAGACGGACGAACAGGGAGATAAAAAAAGGAAAAAAAAAGAGGAACAGGGAAGCAGAATAAAAAGGAAAAAACAAGAATGAGGGGGGAAAAGGGGTGGACTCCTCAAGATTGACGACCTGCCGAGAAGTCAAATTAAAGGGGCCACACTTCAGTGCGGCGTGAACACCCACAAAATAGAAATCAATAATAATAAAAAAAAGGAAACGCAGCGCTCAGTTGTTACGCATATAAATAAGGCATGCACTCCATCCCGTTCCACCCCCGTCCCCCCCTCCTCCTCAGATGGAAACACCAACAACAATAATAAAGAAGATTAAAGCAAAAACACACACACAAAAAAAGACACTCTTTCCTCTTTATTGACCCTCCCTCTCTCTCCCTCTTTCTTTCTCTTTCTTTTTTTCTTTCTGTTCTTTTCTCTCTCACTTCATTCCCCTTTTTTCCCCCCTCTCTTTTGCTGCTGTTTTGGTGGTGGTAGTGGTGGCGTTGGTTCCTTTTTTTTTTTTTTCTATTCTCGTCGTTCCCTCGCGCCTTCGTCGTCCCCGTGTGTCTCATTTTACACTCCCTTCGCTGGAGAATGAAGAAGAAACAACAACAACAAAAAAAAAAAACTAATTTTTATTCAAGTGGTTATCCGCTGTGCATGAAAACCCCGTGAAAAGCTGCTGCGCCGCGAGTTCAGTTGTGATGACTGCGCAGGCGTATTGACAAGTTGCCCGGGATTTTGGCCGAGGTGGATGCTCCCTCCGCCTTCGCCCGCTCTGCCATCACTTGCTCTGGCGATGGGATGGCCCCACTTTGGGGCTTCCTCAAGTTAAATAAAACTTCCAACACAAACAAACAAACAAACAAATTCCTCGCTCGTCAAAATGCAGGCTGCGCATAAACCAAAAAAAAAAAAAAAAAAAAAAAAAAAAAACAGGGAATGCTTTCGCTCTGGAAACAATGGGAAATGCAGTTATTTTTCACAGAGACACACGTGCTAATGTGACCCCGCGACAAACCTGATACGACGGCTCAGATGCAGCAACGCCTTGCTTTCCAATTCAGCAAGCTTTACATTCGACCAAAAAGTTTCCTCACACTCGGCAACCTTCTGTGACTGATCCGCATATTCATCAATGGTACTCTCTAGTTCTGACAACAGTCCCGTAATGTTCCTTTGACAGCCCGCTAAGGCATCCTTAGCCCTTGTCAGGTCATTGTAGTTGCCTTGAAGACAAACCGCACCAGGGGTTGTGACACATACCGCATGACCCCTTTCTATTTTTCCCCGTTTTGAGCACAAAGAAAGTCCCTTGCCAATACCTGTAGCACAAAATCTTTTGACCACGGCACGCTCCGATCTATGTGCTTCTCGAAGCTGTGTAGCGTAGTGTTTCCAGTGCCGCCCAAAGTGGACATTACTACCGTCAAGTGTCTGTGAGGAGCCTCGCCGTTTCTTGTGAAGCGGCGGTGCAGCCGCGACGTTACCCTCCTCAGTAGTATTACTAGTATGATTATTAGTAGTAACATGAGAATCATCCGCTAACGCCGTCAAAGAAGCAACCAACTTGCTACGAGAAAAATCCACATCTGAAATTGCGTCACACGGTGATCTATCGTCAACCCAGCGAAGAATAGCGTCAATACATTTTTCCTGTGTCTCTCGCGTAAAATTATCTAGCCCCTCCCCTATATTCACAAAACAGGGCTTTCGGTGTTTGTGTGCCATAATATAACACTCTAGGGGGTTGGGGGCGCCTAGAAACAAATCGTCATCCCTGACGGTGTTATCTGGCGTACCGGCACCTTCGCGATCAACAGATGCACAGCCGTAAGGCCCTAATTGATTTCCCTCCACTCCCAATGCTTCCAATGCGTAAACGACAGACAGCTGTACTCGTCGAAGTCTCATAAGGAGAGAAAGAAGGGGATCCACAACGCTCGCAAAGCCTCCGTGACGCCGAGTTTTCTCCCATGCCACCTCGGATATGCGTGAGGCTAATCGATTCCTGCCGATGGACGACGGCGACGTTTCCCCTGCCGCGACGGAGAGGCCCCGCATCCCCTCGTCACGCGCCGATCCCCGTTTCCGTATAGGCATAAAAATAAACCGCAGCAGCAGCACCTCGGTGTGCCCCTGGTGAACGTTGAGGGGAACAGGAGGCCCTTTCCTTCCTCTCTAGTCGCACAGGTAGATCAAAGGGAAGAAAAAAAAAAAAAAAAACAGAAAACAAGAGAGAAGAGAGGGGAAAGAAGGAAAAGAGAAAGAGAGGGCACGCACGCATACATGCTCACATTCTCACTCACACAAAAAACACACACGACCGCAGCGTTACAAAATTTTTCCGTCGAAGCCCAAAGGGTGAAGATCCCACAACTACACGTAGTCGTCATAACAGTCGCAGTGGTGGTGGTGGTGGTGGCATCTGTTGGCTCCCGCAGGGAATGGGCCGCTGCGAGTTTGGGGCGGAGACGGACAAACAGGGAGAAGGCCGAAAGCGAGTAAAAGAAAAAACAACAACAAAAACAAAGAAAAAAAAAAAAAAAGAGGAACAGGGAAGCAGAATAAAAAGGAAAGAACGAGAAGGAAGGGGAAAAGGGGTGGGCTCCTCAAGATTGACGACCTGCTGAGAAGTCAATTTAAAGGGGCCACATTTCAGTGCGGCGTGAAACACCCACAAAACAGAAATCAATAAAAATAAAAAAAAGAAAAGTCATTAAAAAAAAAAGACACAAAACGTAAAAAAAAAAAAAAAAAAAAAGAAACGCAGCGCTCAGTTGTTACGCATATAAATGAGGCATGCACTCCATCCTCGTTCCACAATCCCCGTCCCCGTCCCCCCTCCTCCTCCTCAGATGGAAACACCAACAACACCAACAATAATAACAATAATAATAAAGAAGATTAAAGCAAAAAAAAAAAAAAAAAAAACCACGCACACACAAAAAAAAAAGACACTCTTTCCTCTTTATTGACCCTCTCTCTCTCTCTTTCCTTTTTTTTTTTTTTTTCTTTCTGTTCTTTTTTCTCTCTCCCTCATTTTTTCCTCTCTCGCCTCATTCCCTTTTTTTCCCCTATCTTTTGCTGCTGTTTTGGTGGTGGTGGTGGTGGTGGCGTTGGTCCCTTTTTTTTTTTTTTTTTTTTTCTACCCTCGTCGTTCCCTCGCGCCTTCGCCGTCCCCGTGTGTCTCATTTTACACTCCCCTCGCTGGGGAATAAAGAAAAATAAAAAACAAAACAAAACAAAAAAAAAAAAAAAGACCTAATTTTTATTCAAGTGGTTATCCGCTGTGCATGAAAACCCCGTGAAAAGCTGCTGCTGCCGCGAGTTCAGTTGTGACGACTGCGCAGGCGTATTGACAAGTTGCCCGGGATTCTTGGCCGAGGTGGATGCGCCCTCCGCCTTCGCCCGCTCTGCCATCACTTGCTCTGGCGATGGGATTGGCACCCACTTTGGCGGCTTCACCTTCCTCTCCATCACCTCGTCAAAGTTGATGCCTGTCCAAAAAAGATGTGCTTTGATCTCCGGGCCCTTGATGCGGCGGTTGGCGTCCTTTATGAGAAGTCGGCTGATCAGGTCCTTCGCCTCCGATGGAAGTTGCACGCTGCTGGGGAAACGGAGGTCCGAGTAAAGAATGTTGTCAAAGACCTCCCTCATGCTCTTTCCATTGAAGGGTGTACGTCCACAAAGCATGCGGTACAATAAGATGCCAAACGACCAAAAATCTACCGCGTTTGTGTACTCATTTTGTTTGAGTACATCCGGCGCAACATAAAACGGCGAACCAACAAAAGAATTTGCCCGCATATCTTTCGTAGATGCATCCCCACCCTCCTTTGGGTTATAAAAATCCTTCGAAAGACCAAAGTCAGCCAAAACACAATGTCCATCCCCTGTTAAAAGTATGTTCTCCGGCTTCAAATCACGATAAATGACACTGTGTTCATGCAGAAATAATAATGCAAGAAGAATTTCAGCCGCGTAAAGCTTTGCTGTAAAAAGATCAACCTGTTTTGAAGGAAGGTTGTTCATATATTTGTCTAAATCGCCTCCTGGCATATATTCCATCACAAAAAACAACTTATGCTCCGACTGAAAGGTCCAGTAAAGCTTCAAAAGATATGGGTGATTGGTACGTGACAATACATTGCGTTCAACAAATACATCGCGATAACGATTGTGATCGAGTAGTCCTTGTTTGTTCACTACTTTCATGGCGTAATATTCGTTCGTGCCTATGCGACGCACAAGGACTACGTACGCAAAAGAACCTTTCCCAAGTACATCCAGACTCTCAAAGTCATCCTTTGTCACTTTTTCCTGCGGTGGTGCCTTTTTATCCATATGGTTATTGTTACCAACCTTCTTCTCGCTGGCTTTTTCGCCCGAACGCTCTTCGTCCTTCTCCTTCTTGTCCCTTTTGAAAAGCTTCAAAAACATTTTTTTTTTTTTTTTTTTTTTGCTTTTTTTCCCACTTCCCCGTCCCCAGTGGAAAACAAATAAATACGTATGTATATTTCTAAATAAATATTTACGAGTGTTTATGCAATAAATGAGATATTTACTGCGGTGTGTGTATGTAAAAAAGAATCGTTGTGTGCAGGTACTATGACTTTCTTCAATCCCCAAAATCAAAAAAGAAAAGAAAAGAAAAAAGAAAACATATTCATTAGGCATCATCATCATCAACAACAACAAAATCAAGAAAAACTACACACACACAAACACCAAAGGCCTTTTATTCCGCGGGCTTTCTATCTGAGGGTACGTTTGTGTCTTTGTGTGCAGGCTGTACGAATGGCATAGCCGCAATGTTCATGTCCTCCATTTTGAGCTGTTGACACTCCTAAAAAAAAAAAAAAAAAAAAAAAAAAAAAAGCAGATAAACACGTATATGTAAATACACGTATAAGATATATGTATGGACATGCAAACACGTCACAACGCCACCAACAACACTGATGCTGCAAGGTGTAAAAGCGATGGCCGTAGTGGTTCTTGCAAAAGCAAGACAAGAGCGTCGTCTGTACCCATCCGGCTGCCCTTTTTTCTCTGGACGTCAAGGCGGTAGTACCGCTCGAGAAATACAGTCACATCCGTCTCCACCCACAGCACGCCAGCGGGCTCATCTGTTTGGTTTGCCGCTAGGATACCGAGACGCAACTTGAGTACAGACACAATGTGAGCCGCAGTAAGCCAGCAAAAAATTGCTACACCGCGTGGACACTGACAATCATGCAGATGTGAGAACTTTCTTGCCGTCGCACTCTTCAGCAGCTCCGAAACTTTTAAAATAAGGCTATTTCTCTCTGTTTGCGTGCAATTCCGTGTAGGGAGAGCATCCAAAGTCTCCGGAAGCCACGCCCTAATGTACCCCACGGCAATATCACGCAACTCATCTGCATCATACACGGCACAAATCCCACTCGTGTGTGCTGAAAATACGTCCAGGAATTGAGTAGCCCTGCGCTTAACGGAACGAATTGCGGAGCGAAGTTGCTCTTCAAAAAAGGAAGAAGGCGCAAGAATTTGGCAATTGTCACGCAAGAGCGGATGCAAGCTCGCCAATATAGTCGTACACGCGTGCAGCGTCGTGACAAAAAAATTCTCCGGGGAAGTAAATTCCATAAACATGTCCTCACTACTTAGATCAACCAATAGTTTGGCGTGAACATACAAGTGACGCAGCCTCGCCTTAATCAGAACGTACTGGTAAATGGGAAGAAGATCATCCGCGGAGCCTGACTCGAGGTGCATCTGACGCCGTGGAAGTAAAGAAAGCGATTTTTCGTCAAGGTTCACTTGTGCCAGCCGCGCAGCAAGATCAATTTCCCTTGACCACTGCGCCAGAACGCGCAGCTTGCCGGTGAACGTGTGCACGTTCCGTTCCAACTGCTCGATAACATGAATCGCGTCCGCGTATGGATCAAAAAGCTGCTCTTCACTCTGCTGGCGGGCAAACACAACGCCCATGTCGTCAAGCGTGGTCTGCTCCCGTAGCCGCTCAAGCGCAACGGACAGTGACGCATCTTCTTCCTTGAAAGCATGCAGGTAGAGGTTCAACAAAACATCGTGGGTGTCACGAAGGACATAATCCAAGACCCTGCGTGCAACGAAGATCTCAGAGCTGTTGTCGGCCACCGCGGCATCGCCCAGCATCGCCACCACCCAGCGTTCCACAGAGCGCACAAAGGAAATGATGTCCGTCATTGCCAAGTCCACGTCGCCTACTATTATAGGACGCCCATGTCGTCGGTGAATGCAGCCCCCGTATGTTTTACGCAGATAACACCATCCGAGTTTATTCAAGCATAACCCGGCGCCAATTTCACTACTTTTCCCACAGGTTCCATGAAGAAAGTAAAAACAACGACGAAACAATTTCAATGCATTTCGCACAGCGCCCTGGTTGCCACAAAAATCGGCAAGTACCGCCTGCACCTCTTCCTGTGTTGTTGCACTATGTAATCGTTCACGGTACAACGCGCACGCAGCGTATTCCTGCGCCTTTAGTTCCTCACAGGTGCCACAGAGCAGCGGTTCCCAATGAAAACATTGAAACCATCCACGTGCATTCATTCCCGCTTGGGGGCGGTTGTAAAAGGAACCAAGAAACACACGACCGTTAGTGGGATACGTCGAGCTCTTCCACTCAGCAAAGATTCTTGTGCCGCACGGCAAAGTGGCATACCCCTCACCCACAAAGCGACCTTTTTCCCACACACCGTCAAAAATAACACCGCCCCATCTTTCCTTCTCGAGCCCCTTCATCGCCAACGTGGATTCGGCGTGATCATTTTCCTCATTTTCCCTGTCATTTCCCTCTCCGACTTCGGTAGCCTGTCTTGAATGCGCCTCACACAACCCCGCAAACGTCGCTCCATCCAAGAGGGAGTGACAAGTATTTTGCCTCCCGTAGTGCAAAGAAAAAAGTGTCCCCGTGTCGTGAAATTTCCCCTCCTCAAACAAACCCACATAACGATCACCACCACTTGTCACGAGACAACCGAACCCCGACGGTAAATTGTTCTCCCACTGTCCAAAGTAACGGTCGCCGTTTGGTCCAACAAGTTCTCCCCATCGCTCCCGCACCGGCGTGTTCATTTGAACCCAATTCGAAAATTTTGAGTGTCGTGTCTTTGGACCTCGAGAAGGATATTGTGACGCCGCGTTATCCTGCCGCCACGTCAAGAAGCCACAGTACTTGCTGCCATCGGGGTAGTCAATACGGGCCTGGTTTGTCGTATCTGGACGGTTCATCTTCCATTTGGACCAAAGCACGTAGCGCTCGGTCAGTAACTTTCCGTCCCCGTCACGGCTACGGTTGACAAACCCTCCAACGTAGCAGTGTTTGCCCGATGACGACTGCAGCGTCCCATAACCATGCGGGATCGCCGTTCCCCTGTCCATCTTGACTTCACCATTATATTCGTCACCAAACTCCATCGTAATACACATCTTTTCCGGCTTACTTTCTGGGGAAGAGGAAACGGCCGCAGGGGCTCCCTCCCCGTCTCGCGGCACGGAGGAGCCATTACGGCCACCTTCTGCCGGTACTGCTGTGATGCTGCTGCTGGAAATCGTTGCTGCTGCTGCTGCTGCTTGTGGTGGTGGTGCTGGTGGTGGTGGTGGTAGTAGTCGTGTCGCCAATGTTGACGTCATTCCAAGTGCGGTGGATCCAAAAAAAATGCTGCCGCTCCCGCAGAATTCTCCCAATGGCAGAAGGGGGTTTTCGCCCCCCACTGGATCCGAGTCGCTCTCCGACTCTCCCGTCCATCGCCTCATCTGGCTAAGCAAGACAACAGACTGTTTATTGTGATGCAAACAAACAAATAACAAAAAATAATAAAATAAAATGACGGTAAAAACGCAAAGGCAACAAATCAACAAAATGCGGGAAACCACAAAAAAAAAAAATTCAAGAGCAACAGCCACCATGAAAACAAAACAAAAAAAAAAACCGGCGTTCAAACCCACACACACACACACAGAGAGAGAGAAAGAAGAGTAAAAAAAAGAAAAGACATTTACTGTGGGGTAAACAATCGACCAAAAGAGTACGGTCCATCATTTATTTTTTTTTCCCTCCACA
Source organism: Trypanosoma cruzi (assembly GCF_000209065.1). Taxonomy (NCBI): domain Eukaryota; phylum Euglenozoa; class Kinetoplastea; order Trypanosomatida; family Trypanosomatidae; genus Trypanosoma; species Trypanosoma cruzi. Next base: position 41,706 of record NW_001849463.1, read on the forward strand.
CGCACATAATCGCACACAATCCTTTTGTTTTGTCTACATTTTCTCCTCGACATCTCCCTCAGCCCTATTCTTTGTAAGCGCCTGCAGCTCCTCGTTCGATTCTTCCTCCTCAAGTTCGTCTATAAGCATCTGACGGACGCGGTAGTACTCCTTCACCTCAGCCTCATCGCACCACCGCTGGTCAGGGTCCTCACGCTGGTACCAGTTGGGACCAAACAAAACAAGGGACACGACGCACCCCATGACCACGCCGTAGAAGACCATACCAATGTGCTCAAAAAAAAAACCTGCAATCAGCGGAAGGAAAAGAAAGACACAAAAAACCCTTGTCAGGCCTTTCCTCACCATTTGCTGATCCCGAAGTGACATGGGAGCAGAGAGCCCCGCAAACCATCGCGCCAGTGGATGCACCATTGCTTGTCCCTCATTCTGTAGCTCCATTCCCAGATGCGGGCGCAGAGCCTCCTCTCCAATTCTATTCAAACCACAAAACCGACCACCGCAAGCAAAAAAAAAAGAGAGACAAAGAGAGACGATAAATAAATCAAATACCGCAGTTTCCACACACACACACAAAAAAAAAAAAAAAAGGAAAATTTATCTTCTCTGCATCACCATGTCAGGACGTGACACAACAAAAAGAAATAATAAAAAAAAAAAACATTCCACGTCAAAGTAAAAGGTAACTTTCGTAAGAGGCACGGTAAACCGTAATCCAGTGCACAAATGCTGTGACGGCAGCCTGATGAAGAGCGACATCTGTAAGCATGGTATCAGCCGAAGGTTCTACCGCGCCCTGGTGAAAAACTCTTTCTTTGAATACGCTTTCAGCCTTGGCGTCATCCGTCAGACGTTTCTTTCGCATCAACACGGCAGCAAAGGTCAATGCCAAATGTCTTAACGACGTCCCATTCACGCCACTGTGAATAAGGAGACCTCCGCAGAGGTCAAGAATCCAAAAGATCACACCCTGCAAATGGGGAGGAAGCATTCCCAGGTAATTCATCGGATCACAGGCAAACAACGATGCATCAAACACAGTCGCATCTAATTCCGCCAACCAAATCAACGTCAGGCCCATCAAAACATCAGGTTGGGCGTTCGTAAGAGCTGCAGGGAGTCGAGTTGCGGCATTTGGAAAGCATGACATACTAAAAACAGCGGCAACTGCTGTCGGCAACACACTACCGGGGAGGTAACCTGCAGGCTGTGCGGAAGAGTAAGGCAGCTCTGCAGTTCCGCGATTATTTTTTGGTAAGGAAGACCGGTACGTTGCTAGCACCTCCGCAAAATCCATCTCCTCCTCTAATATCTCCTTCACGCGTGTCGCCTCCCGCATGACTTCACGGTTGTGAGTAATAAAATTCCCAGACTTCCCGACCAACAGATGAGCTATCGTTTTACTCGTAAGCCCTTGTTGGCGAATAAATTGATGCTTTATCAACTGTAACATCAGGGGGCATGTGTACACGCCAACAGGTGAATCTCGTACGGTAATAGCGAGACACCGGGGAAAGCCTGTGCAAAATGGTTTTTGTTTTTCTGACACTACAATAAATGTCACAAATATCTTCACGTACGTATCGACACTAAGCACAACCAACTGTTCAAACAATGAAACATGACGTCTTGGGATTGGCTTCAGGATGAAGTGAAACGTCGTCGCCTCGCCAGAACGAATGCTCCGCTCCTCCATACGTGCACAGCCAAGATACTCGCCTGAAACCACCTCACCATCAATAAAGGCGTGCACCTCACTTATCTTGACGCTACACCGTGAACCACCCTGGTTCCGCACGGAAACCTCGGCAGAAAAATCACTTTTATTTTGCCCTTCGCCCTCAGGGCTCGTCTCTCCCACAAAGAGAAAATGGCAGTTGCTGAAAGTAATGCACGGTGCCTTTCCTTGATACTCGGGAAAACTTCTTCGCAGCTGGGAAAGTAGCGGCAAATCTTCGGGTTTCGTTTTAGGCACAACGCCGCTGCTACGCGACTCCAATTCGGCTAGTAGCAGCCGCAGTGCGAGCAACTGACACTGATAAAGCCAGTCGCAGTTGGACCTCACGGCCAGTTGACGAATGCTGCAGAGAGCCTCTTCGGCGACCTGCGCGCGGCCAGACAAGTAGCCGTGAAGAAATCCATTCAGATGCGTCGGTTTGAATGCTTGAACCTTTTCCATTGCCTTCTTAATCTCCTTCGGGGTAGACGGAGGCGGCCGCGTGTTTGCATTGCTGCCCCGCGCTAAGGAGAAGAGAGACGACAATTCATCCGTTGTGATGGACATATGGTCAACGGGAAAAGGCGTCGTGACATGCGTCGCGGCACCGGCACTCACAGGCAGCGTAGACACGTCTTCCATATCACTACACTCTAATAGGAGGGCCGTTATCAAAGTGGGTGTAAAACACGGACTATATAAGCGACCAGCAAGCACCCCACCCCAAACAACGGATACACAAATAAATACATTAAAAAGAAAGGGGATTTTTGTTTGTTTCCAACTTCAGCCACAATTCCTCTCACAAACCGAAATAATATAAATAAAGGAAAAGTATCCTCTAACATCATATATATATATATATATAATAACAATCAATAGCAGAACAAAAATTATGGTCCAGAAAACATTTACAAAAACGGTACAGTTTAAAAAAGAAAAAAACAGCAATATATATATATATATATATATATATATATATATATCATCACTTACTTATAAAATGTCGTCTAGTATTCCCTAATGGCTTAAAAGAAGGGGAAGGCATGTTCTTGTCCGCTTCACCACAACACCATCTGCCATCTGCCCCTTCTTTTCCACCGTGGTCGATAAGGCTGTAAAATAAAAACAGAAAGGAAAAAAAAAAAAAAAAGGGTGTGTGTGTGTCTGCGTGTGTGTATTTATTTGTTTGCAGGCATGGGCGGAGAAGACTCACTCAACCGCCTTCATCATCCTGACAATTTCAGCACTAAGAAATGTCACACACTCCGAATACGTAATGAGTTGGTTCCCAAAGGGATCGATAAGCTCCAGCAGGGCTTCAATTTCCTCGTCGGTTTTGGAAGCGTCAACGGTCTTCAAGATGGCATTAAACTCTTGCGCATTCACGATGCCGTTGCGGTCCGCATCGTGACGACAGAAAATGGAATGAAATCGAGCCAGAAAACGCTCGTGTCCTTCCAGTTGAAAATCCAAAAGAATGCGAATGAGTTCCGCATATGGAAGCTGAACGTCGTGAATGGATGCGATTTCGTGGCCTCTCTGAATCGAACTGCGACGGCGTGGCTGTGAGACTTGACGCAAATAATCTCTCACACGCATGATGATTGACACCGCATCTTCTGTATTGTACATGTACTTCACAATGTCAACCCACTCGTCTTCCAACAATGTGCCATTGGTCTTCTTCTGAACAATTTTATTGATGTCCGTGTCACTTTTTGACGGTCGCTTTCCTTTTATGTAGACACGAAGCAACTCATGCACCGTCTCACGTACTTGTCGCTGTACAAAACGAAATTCCTCATCAATTTCATTACGAAGAATTTTTCCAAAAACGGCCACGTCGTTATCTTCCAGATTGTACTTCTTTATCCCTTGAATGATGGCGGTAGCCCAATCAAGGATAATATGTTTCAGGCCATATCGTTGGTTCAAATAAGTGTACATATGCTGCTCCATTGTCTCACGCGGAAGATGACTCTCAGAGCACTTGATGTCGTACTTACTCTTTGATGCGTAAATATCCTCAATTGCCTGCTTGAGTTGTTTCAGTGTCAACACTTTGCTTCCGGACTGCGGCGCCCGTGAACCGGACGGCGATATCCGGGAGTGATCTGCAGAGGCCGAAGAGTTTCGTAACGCCCCAGGGGCCACGGCGTCCGGGCTACATGCCGATGCCTCCACCAAACGCAGCTTTGTTTGCAGACGTTCGTTCTCTGTCCGTAGTTTTCCAACCTCCTCTTGAAGTCGTTGCAGTTCCATCCCATTGACGGCATTGGTACCGCTGCCGCCGTTGCTGTCATTTTCTTTCTGGCCCAGTTGACCCATGAGTGACTCTATCTCTTGAATAGCGTCCTGCATGTCTTTTTTCATGACGGCAATACGACCATTCATTTCCTCAGTGATACGGCGCCATAGACGGTCGTAGCTTTCCAGGAGACCTGCTTGTGCCTTCGCAATTTCTGTGAGGGCCCGTCCAAGCACAGCGTCCCTCCCACTCACTACACGGCACAGTTCTTCAAGACAATACTCGTAGAGGACCTTCTTCGCTTTCAGTTTCTCACCCTCACGGCTTGATGGGTCTGGTTCGGCTGCCGTAAGGGCACAGAGGTGTCGAACAACGTTTGCAACATACATGTTAAATTCCTTCTGGGTAAAAACATTTCCGGTAAAATTCGTCACTAGTGTGTAGAGGCCTTGTATGTTTTTCGTGTCCTCCGCTTTCCACTGCTGAAACTGCGTGGAGCTGTATTGCTGCTGCTGCTGCTGCTGCCGTTGTTGTTCTTGTCCATATATCGGTGCCTCGTCTAGCACCGACGTGTCCGTCGCATCGAATATGCGGGGTGCTGGAGAAGTATCCCCGTCGTCACTTTTGTCGCCTTCCATCGCGCCTCTCACTTCCTCAAAGACCTCCGTCAGGGATGTCCCGTTAAAACTCTCCAGTGACTGCACGGCAACAATAACTTCATCCTCTTCGCTCTCACATGGCAGATCCACATACAGATGCCTTAAAATGGCAAGGCCAGACAGTCCTTGCATGATGGTACTCGCGCCTGTGATGGGATTCGCGGACAGGTCCAAGTACTCCAACTGACAAATACCGGTGAGGTCGTTTGGAAGTCCTGTCAGTTTGTTCCTCGCCAGTCGCAGAGCCTTCAGTCGCGGCAATCTCGACAGGAGCGGGAGGACAGGCTCCAGCGACTCCAGTCCAACACCCTCCAGATTCACCTCGACCGCTCCCAAGTCGGCATTGACGATGCTCTCCGCACGGGCCACAGCCATTCTCACTCCTGACACTCCTGCACACCACCAAAAAAAAAAAAAAAAGTAATAGTAAACACACACGGGAAAAAAAAATGTGTTAGTGGAGGGTGTACAATAGAAGTAGGAAAGGACAAGTGAAAAAAAAACATGCAAATTCAATTGATTTTATTACAAAGATTCGTATTGATTCCAACCAATAAATAAATTGCGTTCAATAGAGATGAATAACGCGTGCCAACAGAAATGCCCAAAGGCGTTGGATAACAATTCCCTTCTTCTATCCGTGTATCGTTGCCGTGTTGAGCTTCCCCAGGGGTCCTGCCGACTATGCAGACGTGTCATGAACACCACCCGCTGTCGGTGCCTCTTTTGCTACATAGAGGTACAGTGGCACCGATGACTGCACCGTGATTTGTCGCCGACAAAAGGGACAGATGGCACCGTGTGAGTTCGACTTGATCCAATCCAATAGACAGCGCCAACAAAAGATGTGACCGCATGAAGTAGCCGTGGGCTGCTTTCGATTGCTCAGACACAACATGCACTTACCTGCAGCCGCATTTTGATTGTCATCGGCGTCGCTGTCCTCATGCTCCTGACTCTCCTCATCCCTAGACACGTCATAGTGAGAACCCTGCTGAAGCGCTAGGCGTCGTCTCTCCATGTAGCGCCACAGTCGAACAATCAATTCAAGCAGCACCAAGATTCCCAGTCCAAAGTACGTGTATGGGGCTCCGTCATCGTTCTGCAGCCTCTGCGACGGCAAAAGACTCAAATGACGCACCCCCAAGAGGCGGTGGACGAGCGTCCCGTATGTTTCAAATAAGAAAAGCAGCATCAAAGTAAATTTCCGTACATTGGCGATAACATCGTGTGGCGGAACGGCAGGAAACACCCTGACGGCAAACTGAAAGAGTGCCACAGGCTCTAGTGCAAGCAACAGAGCGAGAAGCAGCTTTCGGGTTATTCCCATCATTCGTGTGGGGATTCCGCGGGTGACGGGAAGCAGGTCGCAGAACTCCTCCCCAAGTGTCTGCCCACGGAGGAGTGAAAGGACGACATACAACCCCTTTGCTAAGTTGCTTAGGTGTGAATCATAACGGTTCGTCCAGTGGGCACCGAAGAGAGCAGTCACGAGACCGGTGAGTGGGCGGGTGACATGATTGTCAATAATGTGTTCGTCCTTGTAGAGGGAACGCAAAATGTAAGGTGCCGTCGCCGGCTGCATTGGGCCCAAATGGGGGTAAAAGAAGGAAAAAAGAAAAAAAAAAAGAAACACACACGCACACAGAAAATAAATATATAAACAAACTCTCAGTTATGTTCCTATGACAGAAGCCTCCGCCGCCAAGCAAAGAAAAAAAGGAGAGAAAGACCGCAACTCAGCAGGAAAGAACAGCAACAGTAGACCCCAAAAGAGAAACGCAATTTCACGTCGGCAGCGACACCACAAGCAATTCTTCCAGGAAAAGCAATGGAAACAGAAAGGAAATACGAGCTTCGTTAAAAGGAAAAAAAGAAAACATGATAAACTCGTCGCATAACTTCTTTTTCCACCTTCTTCTCTTCTTGTTTTTTTTGTTGTTTTTTTTCGGCTTTGCTCTCGTTTTCCCCTTTTTGTTTTTTTTCTTTTTTTTTTGTCGGGAATAACCCCCAAAACAAACGCATTTGTGTGTGTGTGTGTGTGTGTGTGTGTGTGTTTTTGTGTCTGCTAGGGCGTCTTCACACCTCTGCTGTTTCAACGACAATATTCATGGATGAAGTGCACTGCCGCGTTAATTGGACGAGGTTTGAGGGCGGAATCGGTGCGCAGAGCGATGCCTTCATGTTCTCCAGGCAGTAGCCGCGGTCGTAGTAGTGCACCTGCCCACTCTCCCCGCGCATCTCCTCCACCGTTGTCATGTTCCGTGCGACAAGCATCGTGTGGTAGGCAGCCAGGGGAAAGACAAGGCAGCACGTGACAATCGCCACCAGCACCAGCAGGGGCTCCACATAATGCGTTTCCGCAAGGGCACCAAGAAAGGCGCTCCTGTTCGCATACGACACTTCCCTCGAGAGCACCTTCATTCGCCCTACAAGGCTCCATATCCCGCCCGTCAAGACCGTGAGAGTCAAGCACAGTGTTGACCACAAAAAAAGGAAATAAAACCTGTAGTTGCGCTCGCCGACACACGTCCCCACCCACGGGCAATGATGATCACGGCGGGCAATGCAAACATCACAAAAACGACAGTGAATGGCACGCAAAGGCCTGTAGTTGTTGCAGCAGTAACACCACTTGCGCTCCACAGAGGCGTGTTGTTCTCGTCCATGCGCATCAACGTAGAAGACCTCCTCCACTGGGGCTTCGCGGGGGGGCGCGCCCTCCAGCAGGGAAGCGTCCTTTGGGCAGATGCCAGGATCTATCGTAGCGCAGCGAAACATAAATCCAAGCGTCACCACGGCACCACACCCGCAAACAACACGCGCACCCAGCAGAGTTGTATAAATCAAAAACAGAAGAGAGCATACAACAATCAGCAGCATTGTTGCAATCATGAATGCATAGTCCGGTCCAAAGCACAAAGCACCCCCAAAACACACACGGATGTTACCTACACGCTGAACAGACCAGAAACCTGACATGACTTATTGCCGTGTTGGCGTCTTCCCTCTGTTACTTCCCTGTTTACGCAGATGGCGTCCTCTCCATCAGCAGACAAACACACTTTCCATGTATGTATGTGTGGGCATGCATATATATACATATATATTAACATAGATGAGAAATGAAGTGGACAACAACAAAAACAACAAAAAAGTTGGCGACAAACAAAGACGGCAGCAGCATCAGAAGAAGAAGCACAGAAAATGCCAAAAGAGACCAAAAAAAAAAAAAAAAAGGCAAGAAATAATAAATAAAATAGTAATAATAATAATAATAAAACATCGCAACACCAAAAGAACAAAAAAAATGTGAGGCATACCCCCCACCCCTGCTCTATCCCTCTGCGATGCCATAGTAGTCGCAGAAGTGTCTGCCCATGTAATCACGATCCATCCACTCCATGGAGAAAACCCGCCCCACCCGAAATCCGTACTTAATGAGGCTGGCCTCCAAGTTCACAATCTGGTGCAACGTCCATGGCAGGCAAATGACGTACGGTTCTGCTCCCCCTTCTCCCGCATCTGCCTGAGATGCGCTGACCGTCTCGATCAGTTCCCGCAGCCGCCCCCAGCACATCTTCGCCTCACCCTTCGATGCAGAAAAGCTTGTGGGCGAATAGACGCAACGCCACTCAAACGGCACAAAAAATTGAGTCCAGTAGACCTTCCAAGTCATCTCTGAAACTGTCGGGTACAAAAATGGCGGTTCCCGCTTACCGCGAACAATGTCAATAAAACGATGATGTAACCCCAATGCAGGAAATGTATTATCTCGCAGTGGAAGAAAAGCAGCCGGTACGATCCTATCAATGTATTCAAAAGACACACCCTCCATCATGACAGCATCGCATAGCGAAGCAGCCTTTCCAACGGCGGCAAAAAATTTCTTACTTCCCACCTGTGGACACGGAATCGCCATAACAACAATATTTTCGTCCGGTGAAACAAGCTCCAAAATCTTTGTCTCATATCGTTCCACCCCGTCAGATGGCATGTGCAGAACACAGGGCAGTGGTAGCAGGGTCTTGTACGCCGGCGGCACCTCCGTTATGAGGTGTCTCTCTGTAATGCCACGAAACCATTCGAACACCTCTTTCCGACCCATCCCACACCAACGGACCAAAAAGAAGTAAACAAGGGCATCCAAATTCAGAGACGCGAAGATAAACAGAAGCAACACGATAACAACAAACAAACCCCAGCGCATCATCCGCTGGTACATGCCAGCCACATGGAACGGGTCCAACACCTCGGCAACAAACCGTTCCCGTAAAACAAAACCGGAAATGCGATGCGCCTTGAAATTTTTGGCGCCCGTTCCTTCCTGCACTGTCATCCACCTCTTCACACGGTGAAACTCCTCATCCACGGATCTGTTGATGAGCCAGGAGCGCCATCCAAGCAAAACCCGTACGCTGTTAATCGGCCGAATCAAAAGAACATGACGAATCACTGGCAGCTGCAGCCACGGAGAGCCGGGCAACGGCTCGTATTGGTTCAGCACATCGCAAATCTCTTCCTTCGGGATGTATTTCTTGTGCTTGTGCCGCCGTGCAATCATTAGAAGCTCAGCGTGGAGAATCAAGCACGCCTTATCAAAACGGAGCTTCTTTGGAAATGTCTGCCGATAGACATCGCTAATAATTTTCATGAAGGGCGGCACTGCATTCAACCCATAATGCAAAAAAAAAAAAAAAGAACAAAGAAAATAAAACATCAACACAAACACATATATATATATAAACATATTAACAGTCACGCTCTCTTTCTCTCACTCTCCTGCCAATTCCACCACCAGAATGTGTGCCGCCTCGGCACGCGCTGCGGCCATCGTCGCAAGGCCCACGCCTTCATTTGCCGGGCACAGTCTTCAAAACCAGGGCCTGCGGCAGCTCTGCGCGCCTCTTCGGTGCATCATCCAAAACAAATTGTCCGGTTTTTGGGTCGAAGCCCGGCGGCAGTTCGTACGGGTCGCGCCAATTCTCCCAAACGGAGGCAAACTTGGAGGAGTAGAAGGAGAGAAGAAACGCTGACGGTGTGAGGAGTGCGAAAAGCATCAGAGCACTCGTAAATTTGTTCCTTTTGAACGACTCACGAATAAAACGCTGCACCGCTGGCGAATTCACGTCCGCCACTTTCTCCTGAACGTTTTTTTCAAGCTGCCGCCACCATTTCGGCTCCATCCTCCTCTTCTCCTCCCCCTCCCAACAGCGAAACTACTCACCACAAATGTAAAGCGATAAGCACCCAACACAACACACACACACACAAAAAAAAAAAAAAGCCAAGCATCAGAAGAAGCAGAAAACCACAAAATGAGTCATATTCGTTGAAATCCCCCCACCCCACCCCAACCCGAAAAAAAAGAAAAAAAGGGAAAAGATATTCTTTTTTTCTAATGACAGACCTTCAACAAACACCACACAGTGTCAAAACATTCCCCATCCCCTTTCCTATTGTTTTCCACGCCGATATGCTTGAATCTCACCTATATTCTCCTCACCGCTGATGTTATAATGTTTTAAGCCAAGATACTCCAGCCATCCGTTTTGGCGTTGTGTCATGTACAAATCGTAGTCCTTCTCATTCCGCCGCGTCCAGATTGATTTATTCGCCCTCTCAAGCCAATCCTTTCCTGACACATACTCTACATAAAGAGGACCAAAGTAACTGGGGATTACGAGAAACAGAGTAATGCCTGCTGTAAACCACACCGCGACCCGTCGAGAATAGCGTAGACCTGCACGTTGAACGCTCTTATTCATCTTTTTTCGAGGGTGAAAAAAGTTCTCATGCGCGGACGCCCCACCCGCTGTTGCGTATCCACCGGGACGTTCCGTTGTGCCGGGCGCCTTGTTCTCCATCCCACCTTCAAACTGAGAAATACAAATGCAGGCGCCAGATAAAAGGGGCGTACAGCCTTCCGCCCACCCCACGTGCAAAAAACAACAGTAACAAAAAAAAAAGGAAATGAAAGAGCATACCTGCTCAGTGACACAGACAGAGACACACAGACAAACGCCAGCAGTAAACCAATACAAGGGGTCGCAAAACTTTTCAAAACAATCTGTTCAAACCAAGAAAAAAAAAAATAAATGGCGGTGCAGAAGCAACAGTCTCGCAGCAAAATGAATGACAAACGTTACTGTGAAAAGAACAAAAACAAAAGTAAAACCCTCAAATAAACCCATACCCAACCAGTCACAAAAAAAAAGATCAACACCGGTGGATGGTCGCCACCACAGTTGTAATGCAAGGCAGTGACGCGAAACTCCACACTTGCAGGAGCAAACAGGCTCTTCGCCGCCGTCGCAATCCAGCGTGTCGTTGCTGTGATGAAATGTGCAATGACCGAGGCGACCTCTCGTGTGCTCCCCCTCCTCCCTCACACCCTCCATCTCTGCCGCCGGTTTGAATTGGACGCGTCTAAGAGGCAGCACAAGCACATGCAAACCCCCATCTTTAATTTCCGCTCTGCCCTTCAGTACCGTCGTGCCGCACCTCACCCAACCTCCAATCTCCCGTAAACCGCTGGCAGTGGGAGACTCCAGCATCGCCGTCAAGGTGATCTCAACCTGCAGTGCCGGCGTGCTCGAAAAAGTGAGGCTGCAGCCAGTGAAAGCCACCCGCGAGGATAGGCTGCAGTGACGCCTTTCCTCAGAGTCAAGATCCGTAAAGATGGTTGTGGAAGTTTCAAGGAGCAACTCCGCCGATTGCTTCGAGGAAAAAATACGGTAGAGCTCAAAATAAAATGTCTCCTCTAATCGTGAATGTCGCACAAGACCACTCACACCGACATTGTGCAGAAAACACGATGAGACCAGCTCTGTATCCCTCATAGTAGATTTCTGTGGGAATTTCAGTCGTGAGATACTGGAGGGGTACACACCAAACGGGTCCCCTTTTTCAAGTAAAATTGCACTTGTTACTCCATCCAGACCTTGTATATAGAGTAACTGGGCATCTGCCCCACCGCTATCGTGAGAAAGAAGCCAACGCTTAGCCACGCCAAGGGAAAGAACGGGCTCGTCCGACGTCACACTTAAATTCCCGTCGCGCCAGTGTGCCGCCAGCATGTGAAGCGAAGCAGAAGCATCATCGTATCCACATGGATACAGGATATAAACTGTAGCATGGGAAGTAGAAAATATGACGGATACAGCATCATCCGCATTACTCAATGATATTGGTGCATAAAGACAGTGTATAAAAATTTCATCCATGACAGCAAGAAAGGGCTCGGTATTCTCTGAGGGTGTTGGACTCTCAAACCGTAGCAAAAGAGCCACACGCAGTTGCAGTCCCTGAGCGCCGCGTACCACGTGCCAGTCCAAAAGTCTGCTGACATCAGTGCGAAAAACAACACTTTGCGTCTCTCTTGACGCCTGACGCGTAAAGTTCAAGGAACGTCCCACTGATTCCAGGAGTAAAACGGCATCGCAGTTCAAAGGCAAGAAAAGAACAACAACCGCCAAAAAAGAAATCATTTGAATTAGCATTTTTCTCTGTGGCTCTTATTCTATCTCTCTGTCTCCTTTTTTATTTTTTATTTTTTTATTCAAAGGGAAAGTTTTAAAAGCCCCCCAAAGAAATAACATGGAATATACAAGAAGAAAATGCATGCATATGCATAGTATCCTTCCGTCAATATGTACGGAGAAAAGTAAATAATTGAAGACGCACCACGCTTTCAAATTCCCTCACCCGATCCCATAGCTCAAGTAAGAAAAACACAACCTTGGGAATTGATAACACAATCAATCAACAGGAGCAGGCACACGCGTGAGTATACCACGTTTTTTTGTCGTTTTTTGTTTTTTTTTTACCGCCTCTTCTTGAGCTTCTCCTGAAGAACCTTCTCACAGCAAGAAGGCTCCAGACAGTACCATTTTGTCGTGGATAACGTCAAGTACTCCTTCAGCGCCCTGTCATGGATATCCAGACATGCACAGTGATACCAACTGCGGCACGCGCAACAACGCACGACGGAATCCTCTCCTTCTGCTACACTAGCCGGGCAGCATTTCAGTGTATTAGGGGGGAATCGATAACCTTTGGGCCTCGACTCCAGTTGTGCGGCGCACTCCACACACAAGTACATCCCTCCCGTTGGCACTGTCGATGTTGTGTAATTCATTCCACATCCCCCGCAAGGAGTCCCACGGCGAAACGCATCTTCGTCTCTCGCTTTGTTTTTTTTCCTCCCAGTCTCACGCAGCCCTACGGTGGGAGTGGAGGCGGTGGCTTGGGCATCGTGGCTGTGTTCACTCGTCCCCAACTTAACCGCATTCTCCAGCAGGCCGTTTTTCCCCTCCAACTCGTGAAATGGGGAGAAAACACCAGCCGCAGGATCCATGCGCATACAAAAAAAAAAAGCACTGCAACCATCAAATATATATATATATATATATATATATATATCAAAAAGAAAGGAATATAAATAAATAAAAGTAAAGAAGAAACAAATGCCAAAGTTCACACAGAAACACTTCAATTATGTCACATACACAAAGAAAAAAAAAAAAAAAAAAAGATAGTGTATATATCTTCCTTTTTTTATGTCTAAAAACATCCACGGCCCTTCATCACGGCAGACCCAGCAGCTGATATCCCACAATATCATTTTAGACTAGAGAAATAAAAAAAAAAAATTTCACACCTCCTCAAATATTTTTATTTTGTTCATTTCCCTTTTCACCACCAGTGGTATTTTCTTGGTACCTCTTCGGATCCTGTATAAAGAGACCCCATGTTCCCTCTCTGCGCACCCCATTCTTGCTCGAAGGCTTGTTTTTGCTGGATCTCACTGCAAGGGGAACGCGGTGTGAACAGTGGTCCCACAGCGGAGACAGCGGAACGACCCAGCAAGTCTGGGATCCAGCAGTCGACTTTTGATGCAGTAGTAGCAGTAGAGATGCCCACAGTTCGAACGTTGTCCAATGGTCGGATGAGAATGACAAGCACAGCAGACATTATCACCTAGCGTCAAACTTCCCGAGGGCGATGTGAAGGCCTGCAACGAGCGTGTCAAACGACTAAGGTACCGCCCAATGTTCAGCACAGCTAAAAAGGAAGACCACGTCTGCCACATGACATGCTGATTTAGATACATCAGGTTTGTGACCCGCTGTGTGCTCTGGCTGCCATAAACCAGCCGAAGCGAAAGCAGGCGCTCAACAAGGGTGCGGTACTGTGCTGTGGCAAGAAAGTGCAGTGTGTGAAGCAGCGAAAAAGCCGCCCATGCAGTGGACGCTAGCCGAATGGTTTTCGCCACACGGGCCCGGAGAGAGCCCGGGCTCTCACCTTCCCAGTCCTCCTCCATGGATTTTCGCTGCAGCTTCCGCACAAGGTAGGGGACCAAAATGGTCAGTATGGCGTGAACCAGGAGTCGGCCACGCGTTGGTGCAAGGGAAGGCACGAGCCTCACCACAGATGACTGTCCATTCTCCAACGCTTTCGTCTCATCACGCATCACGATGTTCCCCAAACGATCCCCTATGGATTGTGAGCGTCTCCACGTAGAGCCCCAGTACAGAATGACGTCAAGAAAAAACACCAGTTCATCCTGATACGCGTAACGGTACGACTGAAGCGCATCCAAATCAAATATATCAAACAAACTACTGCGCAGGATGTCCACTAATTCCGCCTGTGTCTGCAGGGCACCCAACTGAAACACCCGTAGCACATGATTCTCTGGGAGTGCTGTGAATGTCTGGGAGGTAGGGAGTGCCCCCTGTTGCTTCATCACCATCGCCAGTGGGAACTGCGCCCCCGCAGAATCCACAACCCACGACATCAGCGGTATTGTAATTAGTCACCCAACAAACACTAAACAAACACACACACACATACAAAAAAAATAAAGGAAGCTCGTTCAATGGTCCAGAGGCAGTATTTAGAATAACGTGTAAAAAAATACAGTAGAGAGAAAATAACAACAATGAAAGGACATGACATTAAAAAGAAAAAAAAAATGCAAAAAAAAAAGGCAGCTACGAGGCAGTCCGCAGACTAAAGAACACTTCCCTCAGTACTAGTTCTAAGAAACTCCGAAATCACGCTCATTGGGTTTGATTGCCCGATAAGCTGGCGGTCTAGGAGTGCCTCGATTCGCTCAATGCTTTCCTCACCATCAGCCTTCAGCGAATTGCACATACTCGCCTCCTCCTCGCGGCTCACCTCCAGTGACTGTTGCAAAATAATCTCTATGCACGCAATCTGCTCATGAATGGCTGTATTGCTGCTCTTCAGTTCTTGAAGTGCAACATTCAGCTGCTCCACAACACCTGCGGCCTTCGTTTGGGAATCCAAAAGGCGTTGCTCTATGCTCTGAATGCTCTCTTCCACGCCCCCTCTGAGCGTGTCACGGACACCGTCGTTGGCCACATGCCCCTCATCAACCATCCGCTGAATGTCGTCCATCGATGCCTTGAGGATGGCCGCAACCTCCTCTTGTCTACACTCATGTTTACTGTTGATTAGCTGCTTCATCTTTTCAAGCACCATACTCGCATTTTCATCGGATGCCTTCATAATCTTCTGAAATACTGCCAATACTTGGGAGTCGCCACCCGTCAGCTGGAGAGAATCCGATCGCTGTCTCTTGGTCCCCCCGCCAATGGGTGCGTTGTGGGACGCGGAGGTAGTCACGGCCTCAGCCTCGGCACCGGAACGGGCGCCGTTTCGTTTGCGTTCCTTTTTGGCCTCCAGTGCAGAGACAATCCAAGAACGTATGCGGGACTCCTTGAAGAGGGCAAGCTGGTCCACTGTCATAAAAAGCACAATCGTGTCCTCGCCCGCCGCGCGGTTCAAGAGTGCCTCGAGCTTCGTCGGAAACTCATCAAGACGAAACACAACCCGTCCATCCTTTCCAAGCGTCACTGACCGGATCGAATTGTAGGGAATAGTGACATTGTCGGCATTGCTTGACGTCACCAGCACAACAAAGTAGTTCATTGTGAAATAGGAAAAGGTGTTTTCCATAATCGTCGTGTAAGCGACATCGGCACGGCTCAATGGAAACAACAATATGTCTTCCCTCCCAGCGTTGATGTTGTGCAGCAATTCCACCATTTTCGTAAGAAGAGTGGAGTCGTTTGGCAACTGGCGGATATCCTCCAGTACCTGCGGACGGAGACGACTGCAAATGTGTGGCAGAAGTGACTTGTTGTGGCGCGAAAGACGAAACAAGAGCTCGATGCACTGCAACTGGAAGAAGACATCAACGCTCAACGCACAGCAGTCAGCCAAGAAATCCCACGAGGTAATTCTCTGTTTATTCTGCTTGGACCCTTTCACCAAATTAATGAGGGCCGTTGCGGCTGCACGTTGAGCCAAAAAACCCGCATGTGCCTCCTCAATGCTGCGACGGTACATGTCATCCAACATGTACACAAGTCCCTCCATGAACAATGCACCACATGTGTCTTTAATGCAACTGCCATCGCACAGACTCCCAACAACCTGTACAAGCTCAATAACGGCTGGACATTGCACAGGAAAAGCCCGTTGCTCCACCGCCACGCGAAAAATATCGCGTAATGTCTGCAGAAGGGCACCATTTTCCCCAAACGTCGCTATGCCTTTCCCAAAGGAGGCCGCGCTGTGGGCAAGACCCTCCGAGAAAAGCTTAAAAAGGACACAAAACGCATCGGCTTCCCGCGATGCCAGCGCCTCCTCCGCCCGGAGTAAAATGAAGGAGGCCTCCTTGAAGATACTCTGCACCTCGACATCATCCAGATTCTCTGGGCGTCGCAGAATGGCATCAACGGCGCCCGGAAGAGCGCCAAGCGGCGTGGCAATGATGTCATGCATGTTGATGCGGTTCTTCGTGGGCTGCCTTGACTTCATTGTGGAGGCGTTCAAATCACACCCACCTTTTCTTCCCTTTGCTCCACCACTCTTTTTCGCTGCTGTTGTTGTTTTTTTTTGTTTTCTATTGCTCTATGTTCTGTTTGCCCCTTGTGTTGCTGTTCCCCTCTCCACACCTCCGCCTTCAATCAAACTCGTGCAAAAACGTTGCGTCGCGCCTTCTCCACGGGAGCGCTGGCAGTCCACTGGCATTCGCAATATATATATATATATATATATTTAGGGGAAGCCAACAAAGCAAGGCAAAAAAAGAGGGAAAAAAAGAAAAATAAGGCGTGCAAATAAAAGGCCTTGCCAAAGACACACAGAAAATATAAATAAATAAAAATAAAAATAAAAATAACGATAATAACAAAAATAATACTACCAATGATAATAATAACGGTAATGACAACAGCGATTTTGAAGGTTCATCATTCCTTGCGTCATCTTACTTCGTAATTGTAAGAAAAAGAGAGAAGCAAGCTCCAAAACAAAAACGCACGCACTCGCCATTAAAATATTTCCGTAAATATCGCTTACATTTAGGCATTGGTTTCTCCAGCCCCCATTTGCACAAAACGCCGACGACGCACCTCCTTCTCCTCAGTTTTTTGAAGCAAAAGGGAAATGAGAAAACCAACAATTAGACCCACAGCCCCACCACACACACCCGCAACAATAGACGCAAGGGTATAATCTTTCGTAAATTTTCTTCTAAAAAATGAGAAGCAGGTGTAGTTACGCGAGGCATCCAATCCTGCATTGGGCCCACAGGCCCCAATTGGGCAGTACTTGCGGTAGTACTGGCAGTGCTCACTTGGCACAGTTTCCAGCACGTCACAGCCATCCTCCGGACGAAGGTAGCAAAAAGGGTCCGCCACAGTCGGCCTTGAGCGGTTCACGTAGCGCCAAACATCATTCAATGGACAAGTGGATGCCATATACTCTGCACCCTCAAACGTCTTACAGCGCACCGTTATGGGAAGTAAACCCGAAACGTAGTCCAGGCTGGATCCCGCCTCTTGCTGAGGCTCTGCGTAGGTGAAGGAAACGTTTCCGTTGCTGTACGTTGTCACCGCCAACACGGAACCGAAGCGGGGAAGCCACCTGGGATTCGTGTCACCCAGTTGGATGGCACCCAGGGCGTTAAGCAAGCCCAATATGGTAGAATCATGAACAGAGTAATGGCAGACTTTCTTCTCGCCTACCTCCGCATCGTGTAGCACCTTCGCGGCCAAGGCGTAAGCTGGCGAGCCTATGACGGCGTAAGGATCCTCCGAATTAAATCCGTATGTGTGTTTATTCCAACCATACACAATAGGCAATAGTTTTTCTTGAAAGAGCGTCTGAAGCTGTTTGGGTAACCTCTTTTCACTGATCCTGGATTGTAAAGCGTCCGCAGCAAAAAGAGCGCATTGCATAGGCTTTTCCGCGCACCAACTGCCAAATTCATTAGAAAGCATTTCAATATCGTTTGTGGATAGCATCCCCCGTGCCAGCGCATCGTTATTCCAGTACGCAAAGAACCACTGAGGACGCGCATACACATTTGGAAAGTTGTGGTTGAATCCCAGAAGCCAATCCGTCTCCGCTGGTACATGCCTCACAATTGGAAGAAACTGAGAGCCTTTGTTGAAGAAGGCACGCAATACACCATGCGCCGATTGGATGCAATTATCAAAATATTCTGAGAATGTATCATACATGGCAGGGTCGTAGGACGTGATGAAAGTGCCGTACGTCGCCCGCAGCAGTTTCCCAAGGTTCAGCATCATTATCTCACCGTTTGGCGTCAACTGCGTGGCGTCCCTAAGTCCCATGTTGGGAAAAAGCGGCTCAGACCGCGCACCGTGACGGTGCAAAATGCTGACATGTGTAATAGCCGCATTGGCATCCATCACAGGAGCCAGTAGTAACGCCAAAACAAGAAACAAAAAGCGCATGCGAAGCATTCCTTACAACAGCAAAACAACAAACAAACAAAAAAAAGCTTATTAATGAAGACCACTGGCAAAGCGGAAAATACATCCGTTAATTAGAAGGGAAAACAAAAACAAAATAGCAATGAAAAAAGAAATAAATCAAAAGAAGCTAACATTTATATTTTTTCAAAAATATAAATACGTATCAAAGTGACGCCGTTTGATAATTTTATTTTGGGCTCTTGCATTTAACCATGAATACAAGTGTAATGCGCACAAGGAAAAAAAAAAAAAAAGGAAGCAATAAAAATAAGGGGGCGCAAGGATGCCGCCGAGAAAAATTAATCGAACGTGCTTGGGTGTCATGTGATGCGCTCAACTTCCCATCTTGTTTCTTCATTCAGTTGAGTTAGTGCATTGGACCAGCGCGTCAAAGCCTGAAGCCGCTCCTCCTGCGGCCCGGCCAACTGCTCCTTTTGCATAATAATTACGTGTTCCTCATCATCGAGAGCGGCATGGAGATTACCCTCCATCACCGCCCTGACACACAGTCGCTCTACCTCCTCTGCGTCCACACATAATACCTCCTCCAGACGTTTTATATAAAGACGCTGGTACGGCGCCAAGTACGCCGCAAGAGCCTGTAGGCGGAGCTGCTCCAGCACAAAGTCCAGGCAGGATTGCAGCACGGAATCGGCCTCAAAAGCTTCTCGGTAGAAAGCCATAACTTCGAGAAATCCGCGAACATCATTCGCGGCAAAAGACCTCATAAGTGTTGCAACGGGCACGATTTCAGGCGTTTCCTCGTACACTTTTGTTTCTTGCCTGGCAAACGGATCAATAGTGGATCCACCAAGCATGCGGGTCAGCACGAGGTACTTCAGGCAACCTATCTTTCGAGGGTCACCGGACTCGTTGTAGTGCAGAAATGCATCCGAAAAGGCCCGAAATGCCGATTGCCAGTCACGAAAATGAATGTACATCTTTCCACCGCACTCCATCACACCGCCCATCACGCGGGATGGGGGAATCGTGTTGATAATAGAGGTTGCCAGAAAGAAGGTTTCCCGCATAGAACTGTAATCATTTTTTTTGGAGTATATTCCTAGCAACAACGCGTATGAGAGAAACAATTGGGAACTTCTCTTGAGAGCAAATTGATCTTCCTCTTTACACCACTCTAGTACTACTCCCATTTCCTCCAGCGCGGCATCCAGAGCATTCGACTCGAGTAACAGCGTCGCATGTTTAAGTTTTGCGTTAAACCACAGTTTACCAAAAGAACCCATGTCCCTTGAAGTGACCTCAATGGTGGTTTCCAACATACGCCGGAGATATTCTACAGGCACACGCTGTGCCTCATCAATAAGCTTTGTCATGGCTTTCTGCAATTGAGCCTTGCTCACACACTTTTGGCTAAAGGTGGAGACCTTGTTGTAATAGCTCAGCATCTCTTCATAGGATTCAATGCGTCGACAGACCCTTACAAGCATCTTGAATGCCTTGAACGTCCACTTTCCTCCCACCGGATCGTCGCGCTCGACGCCACGCAGTCCAGCAGCACACTGCTCTGGCATGGTGTCCATCATGGACTTTGCCGTCACGTAGGCGTTTTCCAGCGCTGCCTCCCACGTCTCCTCCTCCTCATCGCCATAATTTTCATCGTAATAGTAGTAATCCTCCTCTTCCATCCCTCTCTCCGGCTACAGAAACAGAAACAAAAACAAAACAAAACAAAGGAGTGGGATGAAAATAAAAAAATAAAAAGGTAGATAAATATAAACAATCAAAAAAAGAAAAGTCCGTCAAAAGAAAAAGGTACACGAAAAAGATGTAAATACACAAATAGAGGAGAAAAAAGAAGTATCCAAAAGCCTCTTCACCCACTATGGTTTCTAACGCCTCTATACAACGCATTGCCTACATTGTTGACAGAGTAAACATTCATCTTTTGGTTGTTATTGTTTTCTTTTCTTTTTTGCCATGTCTCTTTGTGTGACTCCCAGATTTTCTCTCTTTTTTTTTTTTGCTTGCTGATTCTGTGAGTTTTCCTTCGGCCTTTCCAGGAGGCCTCAGCCACATGGAGGCGGCATATCCGTTATATTATACATCAAAGTGGTTGAACTGTTCTAATTTCAATTAAAAGAGAAGAGAGGGAATTGAAAAAGAAAATAAACACATCAATCCATAAAATGCAAGTTATTTTCTCTCATCTTCCTTACATATCCTTTTTTTTTCTTGTTGTTTTGACCGCTTTCTAGACGACTAGCTGAACACACAGCTTTCGTAAGTCGGCACCATGTACTTTATATTGATGTACGCATCATCGCCGCCATGCAGCTCCAGCAGTTGAAGTGTCTCCTCCACCAAGTCACCTACATCGTCGCGTTTCCTCTGACCAAAATCAATCGTATCTCCGCGGACACGGTTCTTGTGGCGACTTTTAAAGAGATTTAGCATTGGGAGAATCTGCCGGTAGTATGGAACGAGCGCTTCGCCAATGAGGTCGCCACTGACCAACAACTGTTGAAGGATACGAAGGGTAGCGCAGATAATCTCTGGATGACGAGTGTTTAGTGCCGTCTTGATGGGAATAATAAGCTGCGGAATGGTTGGAAGAATCTTCGCACCTCCACGCTTAAGAAGATCCAAGCAGCCCTGACGGGCAAGAAACATGTACGGTTCCTCTGTTTCGCGTATGCCATCAAAAAAGATGGGGAGGTAATGATGGTAATCCAGTCGCTCCACCTCTACCTTCCAGTCAATGCTGGGCCGGCTCCCATGTGATACGGCTAACGGCAGGTCACCGCGATCATAGTACCGACGAAATTCAGTAGGGGGGATCATACGACGCTTAAATGCACCAGCCTTTGGTGGCTTACTGTCACCCGCACCATTGGTCGAAAAGGCATCGGAGTTGGTATTGTTGGGACGACCCTTGTACAGAGAACTTGTCGCTCCGCCAAAGCCGTGTCGCGTGCCGGGATAGGCAAACTTAACCCCACGCAATGAAACTGGCTCCTCCTCATCGCGTGATTTCACGACATCGGCACGAGTTTTCTTTGGGGCGTAGCCGGGAGGGAAAGCGCCAAACGGACTTTTTCCTGCCGCCTTGTTATAACGTTTTAACGCCGGGTCGCGTTTTGTACCCTTCACTATGGGTTGAATCTCGTAGCTCATCCTCTCTCTGGCAGTGCTTTGCTTTTCCTTTTATTATTCTGCAGCAGTGCAGAAATAGGCGGTAAACACTTCAAAGATGGGAAAAGAGAAAAGAATATTTGAAAAGACCGCTAAACAGAGAAACAAAAAAAGCAATAGTCACATTTCATTCGAAACACACACAAAAACAGGAAAAAAAAGAAAAACCAGCGGATGATAATATAATTCCCATATATATTTTTTAAATTATTATTTCATTTTTATTGGCATTTCTCTGGTTTTCACACCTTGGTTAAACTTGGCAATTTCACAAGACAAAAAAGATCACTTTTGCACATTTGAGCTCTCATTATCCGTCGGGGGTTCAACCTGATAATCGTCCCCAATTCGCACAAAGGATTCCCCTTTCTCCCGTAACAATTGTTCTATGTTCTTTGCCTCATCTACAAACCACCCAAGGTTGTCGGCAAGGAGATGTCGCACCTCACAGGAGGGACATTGGACAATTACTATACCCTTTGTATAGGCATGCTTGCTGAATTTCTTTACCATGCGATGATCACAACGCCCACACGTAAAGGCCGCCACCATATCACCAGACTTTGTGCCGATACCAGTACCACCCATTTTGGACTGCGGTTGTTGCTCAGGATGTTGCAAGGCGTCAAAAATAAGTCTTTGATCATCCTCTGACAGCCCTCGAAACTGTTCCTGAAGCCTTTCGTATGCCTCAATTTTTGATGAGAAAGTCTCTGTATTTTCTGTCCCAGGCAAATTTGATATGGATGCATTTATTACCCCGGTCTTTTCTCCGCAGAAACGCCCAAAGAAGCACAGCACATCCCGGTTTTTTTTCCATAATGGCAATACGGGCCTCACAGGCAAATGCAAGCACCTGCGCATATGGTGTCTACAAAATTTTCACCTGTGTTCAAACGCATCAATTGTTCACTACGCAGGAATGAAAATTCAACGAGAGAGAAAAAGAAGACAATCATCCATAGAAAAAAAGAAGAATGGAATTATAATTGTACATTTTAATCCACAAAAAAAAAAAAAAAGCTTTTGCGTGTTTTATGTGTCTGTGTGTGTGTGTGTGTTGCCACCATCCACCAGCGTCTCAAACAAAAAAAAAAGCCTACTTACTGTCTTTCATAAGTGTCTCAACACAAACACCCTTGCCAGAGAGTTGCCTCACCTTTGCCTTGTGTTTACTGCTGTTTATGTGCTCATTGTATTGTCCAGCCTTCTTAAACTGTTTTTTGCAAGCAGGACAGTTAAGCTTTGGCCCGCCGTTATCGTCTTCATTATCGCCCTCTAGCATTGCAAATCCATCAGCATTACTGCCCTTGGATTTTCGCATCTTTTCCACTTGGCGTTGCTTTTCGTAGAGCAACTCCAATGTCCGGCCGTCCATGGTTTCCCCTCTGTCGATTCGAGCCCGTTCTTCCTCTGCTTCCTTCTCAGCTGCAGCCAACCAAATTCTTTCATTTGCTTCACGACGTCTTATTGCTTGTTCCAAACGCTTCTGCTCCTTCTCCTCTGCTATTCGGCGCTCTTCTTCTTGTTGGCGAGTCATCTCAGCCTCTACCCTAGGGTCACGACGGTAAACAAAACGAGCAAGACTTTGTACAGTTTGTACGTATTCTTTTTTAGCAGCTGCCCTTGCCTTTTGATTAATCCGTTCAGCCATTCGCCTGGATGCACGATCAGGAACTTCGTTTATCTTGTATTCATCCTTCCATGCAAAGTTCTTGAAGGAACTAAAATTTTTCCAATAAGAATAAAACTCAGCCACACTATTCCAATCCGTCAAACTATCACCAAATCGAGGCCAATCTTTCGCACGAGTCTCGTATTCACTCTCATCCTCTATTAATTGATCAAATACCCCTCGATAAACACTAAAAAACTCTCCTTCGCCATCACCAAAGCCATCATAGCATCTAGAAGAGAAGTAACCGTAAAGATTGATATCATTTGTGGAAACATCGGTCTCTCCTCCATTTAAAATACTTTCCCGATGAGCGTCGTACCACGCACGCTCCTCCGAATCACTCAGGATGGCATATGCATTCTGAATTTCCTTAAATAAGGCAACTGTATTGTCCACATTTCCATAATTCTTGTCTGGATGATGGAGGAGAGCCTGCTTCTTGTAGGCACGACGAATATCGTCGAGTGACGCTTTTCGGTCGATTTCAAGCACCTCGTAGTAGCAACGCTTAGGCGGATCCGACATCTCTTTCCCCCTTCCTAGCCACTTCTTCTTTTTTAATAATAATAATAATAATAATAATAATAATAATAATAATAATAATAATAATGGTAATAAAAAAAAAAATAAACAAAAACCTATATCTTTATTATTTGACAGTAGGACTCTTAAGACAAGAGTACATATATCTATACAAAGTAACACAAAAAAAAAAAAAAAAAAAAAAAGAGAAATTACATCGGCGTAAAAAAGGGTAACAAAGAACCTATCATCTGTCCGCCGTTCGTTATGTTAGTCGATGCTATTAAAATGCGCCTTGCTTTACCAGCGTCAGCTAATTTCTCCTGTAGATAACGCAAGGCGCTAATTTCAGCATATGTGATACCCCCAATAATAAATACCATCGTTATTGGTGTACCCCCTGGCGTTTCAACCTCATTACGAATTTCGGCCTTTTCACCCGGAATCAATTCCGTAACATCCGTTGGTGTATTCCAAAGCTCAGGATAGCTAATCATATTCTCTAAAAGACGCACAGTCAAAGATGCATACCCGCTGTATGCGTAGGCTATGTCATTTGGTTGCTGTTCTTGTAATGCATCGTACCATAATTTAAGATGTTTGCGAATAGCAGAAAAGTTGAGTTGTTTGCCGTCATGTTTTGTGATCAAGCCACTACGCTCCAAGGCCAAAAATGCTGCTAAACCCTGTGGAATTCCATAAGACAACATTATATTCTCCCTAAAGAAATCGTATGTTTTGCTTTTAAGTCCTCCATTTACAATGGAAAACATGGAAATAAGTCGCAAAACATCTGTAATAGATGCAGTCTTATTAATAAGTTCCTCTATATAATCTATTACTTCACGCTCATTCACCTGTTGAATAATACTCTGTTCCATAGCTATCCGTCTTCGAAACTCAATACTTTGTGTTCTTTTTCCTATCTCAGTTGCTACGGCAGTATGTATACCTATTAAACGGTGCATTTCCTGCATTTCGGGTAATCCCTTCATAAATTCCTTTAGCTCTTTGAGTTGTTGTACTTCTTTTCGACGTTCGTAGCTCTTTTTTATCCAAACGGACTTATTGTAAAGAGTGGAACCAACGTTTGTAAAATTCTTATCACGAATTTCTCCATAAATTTTATCGGTGTGATTCAAAAAAACTCGATGCCCTGTTTCAATTTTTGCACCCTCACCCAAATTAAATGGAAAACTTACATAACCAGAATCGATATTATAAAATTCATCGATAAGTCCTTCATATGTTAATTGAGTTAGTAGCGGAGTTAACAAATCCAGCGCCCTATCCAAAATGAACAATGAATCAATCTCAGGAGTAAGACCTGTCAGGAATTCAGATCCCATTTCACTCTGCATACGACCAAGCATTTGTACCACCTTTGCCGCTCTGGTTCCTTTACCTCTAATCAAAGAAATTGCCCCAAAATGAGATGTTTGAAGCTTCAGTAACATTCTTGCAATCCATTGAAGCACTGTAATATCCCCATCAGCAATTAAATGCTTCAAGGCCAAAGGTTGTTGCATGGAAAGAAGGTCATCCTCCAATGGTATCAGGTCAAAATCAAATTCTCCTAATCTCAATCCGGGCAAGGAACGCAAAAGTTGATATTCCTTTCCAAGAATGTGCTCAATAATGAGGGGCTTACGCGGGACAAAAAAAACAGATATTGATGTCTTAGCGTGCTTTTGTGCATAGGTGAGGACATTTACAACCAATGACCGAATGTTTTCTAAATCAGGATTCATAATAAAAACAGCATGCTGTGCAGACGCAAGAACGATCTCTGCCTCATAAGGAAATGCACCTATCACACCATGGTCTTTTGAAAAAAGCTCTTTAGACACGCCAATCGCCTCAAATGTTGATAAAAGATGAGGAGAGATATATAAAACCTTTGTGGACTTAGCACCGGAGTCAAGAGAGTCTAATAGAGAAGATAGTTCAGTTTTTATGACTTCCCGAATACTACTTAGCCTCAAAAACTCACTCCTTAAGCCCATTGCACCGTAAATATTTTTAATATATATATTTTTTTATATTTAAAGAAGTTTAAGAAAAAAAAAAAAAAAACGTAAAAAAAAAAAAAAAAGCAAAAAAAAAAAACAGCAATGAACCAGAAAAGTAAAAGAAAAGGTTTATGCTCCTTAAGGTAAAAAAACTTTCGCCAAAGCTTGTTATCTTCGTGGGTAGTAATGTTTTTTTTTTTTTTTTTTTTTGCTGGGTAATCAGCTAAAAGCAACAAACAAAAGCATAACCTCGAAAAAAAGGGAAAAAAGCCTCATTCTCGGTTTAACTAGTGCGTTATCCAGCGGAAAGAGCCAACAACCAGTATTAACTTCTCAGAAAGGGCAGAATGTGTACTTACAAGAAGATTGACACCATGTGCATCAACACCTTGAACTCTCGCCAATGCGAATGGTGCAAGAGAAAGAACGTCTTTATCACTTATTGTGGATGATTCAAGCAAAGCACCCACACAACCAACTATCGCCTCCAACGAATCTTGCTCAACAACGGTGACAACTGCATGGCTATCGTTATCCTTCAATAAAAGGATTTCAATGCTTGAAAAAGACTTATTAATCTCTGAAGGTTGTAGGTCGATAGCACCACCACCAAAAAAATATTTTTCCAATTTTGATGACAAATATTCCGATCCAGCATCCATCGGAGGGTAATGAAAGGATTGAGAGAGCCTATCAATACGTGTGCTCACAGAAGAATGAGAATTCATTGGGTTTTGCATTTTCATAATCCGCTCCTGAAGTCCAGAAAAAAGAAAATCATCACCAATACAGAGAACATGAGAAATATTAAAACGCCTTAAAAGATTCTCCACAAATAGAATACCACTAATGCCTTTCAATTCTGGAATTACAACTACGGCACCACTAGATGCAGCTATCCCACCCAAATGCCTAGCAATTCTACCATTAACACAAGTTAACAACAAATTAGTATAGTGCGTATATGGCGCAAACATATTCCATTCACCTGAGCCACTCCTGATCTGAGGTTCAGTTGAGCCGGTAAAAAAACAAACGGAAACAGGACCTGTCGTTGTCTCCTCATCCAGAGTCATAGGATACTCAATGACTCCAGCACACAAGGTTCCAGGTGCCCCAAGCATTTGTCCTATACCACAATCTAGATCTACCAATTGAGGACACCAGCCGGTTCGAGCCGCATAGTTACAAAGTGTTCTTGCAATGGCGTGTTTCTCTGTATCATTTTTTCCACAAATAAGAACAATGGGTCCAAATAAGGAATTTTTATCGGCCATTGTGCGTGCATCGTGTATAATACAATGATATTCGACCACTGGTCTTAAAAAAGGTGGTATTGTAGAGCGATAACAATTCAGAATAAGCTGCTTAGGTCCCTCAATGCGTATAGAAGCATTGTTCCATGCAAAGATAGAAAATACCATTCCAGGTAACAAATTATATGATACATCCACAAGAGCAGGGGCACCCAACACATCCACTCGAGGTTCCACACCACCCGTCAGGGAAAGAACCTTCAAATTCGCCGAGCAACGCTTCGTTTTGTGGGGAACTGAAACCACTAGCTCCGATCCCGCGCTTAAAAAAGTAGTGGCTGCCTCAACGCCCTCCATTTACGCTAACCAAATGAGCAAAAGCAGCGACGCAATTTAAAAAAAAAAAAAAGAAAAAACTACAAAAAATCATAAAGGAAACAACAAAAGAAAGATAATAATAATAATAATAATAATAATAATAATAAAGAAATTCATTAACTTTGAAAGCCAGGCGTTCTACCTACGGTAGAAAAAAAAAAAAAAAAACGACGCAGCCCTGGAGAGGGAATTTCTCCCGCGCAATCGGCCAAATAAAGAGAGGAAAAAAGCAAAAGAAAAACACAAATAAAAAAGAAAAAGGAACACGCACACGCACACACAAAAAAACGTAAAGAGCGGGCGCCGCCGACGAACCCGCCCCCGCCGGAAAAAAGGAAGAGGCAAAAGAGGCGGCGGCCGCGCGACACAGAGAGAAGAGGCGGACTTGGGGTTCGCTTCCCCCTTCCTTCCGTTTTCTTCATTATAATTGGTGGGGTTTGGGGGGCGGAGACGCACTTTTCCGTGGAAGTGCGTTGCTTGTTCTTGGCTTTCTTTGTTGTAGTTTTTCTTTTCCGCGCCGTATGTGTTTATTACTGCGAGGTCGTCTTTTTTAAATACATATATATAATTTCCCATTCGCTTTTGTCACGTTAGTTTTGTTTTGTAGGGGGCTGGTGAAATGTTTAGAATTTCACCTTCGTTGGCCTGGAGGCGGACAGCGGCTTTCTATCTACGGGCGGGTAAACTTGGCCAATATGAACGGGAAGCCTTTGAAGCGCGGAGAAGACTAGAGGAATCGAAAAACTATCCCGGACCAATTCGTTCGGCAACTCCAGGAGACACTCGTTTTTATGCAGGAAGCTTGGAATCGATTCTTCAGGATAACGATAGACACTATTGGAGGGCTGTGATAGATGATCCTCAAGTGCAATATGTTATTCCTTTAAGAATTCGATTTAAGTTATTTACTTGGGTCACAACTGGTTGGGAACAAAGACTACATATTGTGCAAACAATGGCACCAAGAGATATCACAATTGCTCGACTTATTGAGCTTGTTACTATCGAAAATCAGTCTCCATACCTTTGTTCTTCTACTTTTACTCTTGCTGTTGATGGAAAGGAATTGGATCCTGATAAAAGCTTGTCAGATTACGGAATTACAGAGCACTCTCGCATCGATGCAATAGAAAAACTGGACCACTTGCTCCATAAAGACAGTGAAAGACCATTGGACTGGACAGTAGATGAGATGACTACAGAGTGCTTAAAACGTAGCCCATACAAGGAAATGGGCATGCAGCCTCAACCGAATCTGGCTCCACGTTACGAAGCGCGTCCCAAGGGATATTTTGGGCGTAATAACTATAGTGGCATGAAGCAAGAATCATGAACGCGCACAAACAGAAAAAGCAAATACCAAGGAGAAAAAAAGGCGAAAAAAGAAATTGAAATGAGAAGGGAAATGAATTGATGGCTTTTTTTTTTTGTTATTTTTTTTTTGATATTGTTTTTCTATATTTGCTGATGAGTTATATTTTTTCTAAATGAATTCTAGTATATATATGCAATACATATTCTTTTAATGTTCGTCATCTTTTTTTTGTTGTTATTGAAAGAGAGACGAGGGGGGAAAGAAAATCTCCTCTTGTTTATTCAATTATAATGGAAATTAGGAAGACAACAGAGAATGTCTTGGCAATTGCGGATGATGTCATCGCTTTAATAGCTAATGGTTGCCCATTGAATGAGGTAAAATGTGATCAGCATCTCAATATGTTTATTCAGTCACCAGTATCTACTAATAGGGTGGACAAAGCGATTCAGACTGAGTACTATACTGTGGCTAGGGCGGTTCAACATTGCAACTTGACAAAAAGCATTGCAGTACAGAATATATCATTAAGTGCAGATCTGGGTACACAGACAGATTCTTCCGTGATCTCTTCAGCAGTCCAAACAGAACCGGATATGTCCCATACTTTTATTCAAGAAGCTTTTAAAAAGGCTAACAACATTATCATTTCACGATTTGTAAATATAGAAGAGATGTGGATGAATCTACTCAACCGTTTACATCGCTTTAATTTAGAATTTAGAAGATTATCAACCTCCTTGGATTCCGTTAGAAGGTCACGTGATTTTTTTGAAGAAAAATTAAGGCAATCTCAGTGGGTTCTCAATGTTTATGCATTAGTAGAAGAAGAAATTGAGGCTCGTCGTGATATTTCCGAAGAGGAGCAAGGATCACGTTATAATATTGCTTTAATGGCGAGTTGTGTTATGATTGGATTTCATAGAGAATGCGAAAAAGACCTTTTAGTTACTCGAAATGAGTTAATTGAAAAGTTAAATGATATAGATGCTTTGCGGAGACAGCTTTCTGATATTCATGAGGGTAATACCATTTGCACTACCACAGATAAATCTGAAGTCTGCAACTGTGTATCTGAAAAAAAACTTACCGAGCATGCGGATGACCTTGAATCTACCGAGGAAATGAAAAGACTTTTGACGGAATGTTGGGTGGTTTTGGGTCAGGACATCTAGTTTTAGCCTGTATTTGTATTATTTTTATTCCATTCATTAAATAGGCGACAGCAATGAATTTGAAGGGAGTCCCAAAAAAAAATTTTATTTATCAATGTATTACGATTTAATATGGCCTTTAAAATTTGTTTGCTCCTATTGCCGTCTTTTTTTTTTTTTTTTTTAGTAATTATTCCTTATAGGCCATAGCTTATTTTATATTTATTATATTTATTTATTTATACTATTAATGAAGGCTTTCAATGACGTTTAGATTCATTACCGTCCCGTTGAAAAAGCCAATATCTCGTAAAGAAAAACCAGATGCCAAATTTAAAAGAACGCCTTCAGTGGAAAAAAAAATTGAAAAAAAAAGAGCATTGTGTATTTTGAGAATTGAGTCGATTTGCAAGGCGTTTGAAAAGGGTTCCAAGTACAAGGATATTTCTTGGCAAACAGAAGAAGGGAGGGAGAAATTAGTTAAAGACGCCATAGATGCCGTGAATTTATATGAGAATGAGGTCGCCACCACATTGTTTGGGTATCCCGTCTTTGCAACCGAATATTATTATTCTTGGGGATCATCGTTGCTCGACAATGGAGATGTTTTCCTTGATGATTTCCGATATGACTTACAGTGCATGTATTTCAATGTAGCAGCGATTTTGATGAATATGGCGGAATATTTGCTTTGTTGGCAGATGACCCCTTACAATGCATCAAAGTTGGAAAAAGAGTCTTATCGATTTCTCTTACAGGCTGCTGGGTATTTTTCTCTTCTTCAAGAAATGGCTCATGATGTGAAAAGCTATTGCGTTGGCACGACTGAATTGAAACGCTCGGAAGATCTCCAGGAAGAAATTTTGGAATTTTTACGCCTTGTAGCTCTGGCTCAGGCGCAGGAAATTGGGGCGACCAAAGCTGTTGAAAATGAAGTGAGCGGTGGCAAGTCAATGGTGGCAAAGCTATTAAATCAGGTTGTGCAGTTTTATAAGAAAGCAATAGGAATTGCTCAAGAGAGTATTACCTCTTCCAAAAATGAGTTCCTGCATACATTGACATTTTCTCAGTTGAAAGTCGATGTGTTTGAAGCATTGACATTTTCTTACGCAGCTTCTAGTATATTTGACAACAATCCTAGTGAAGGTTTGTGGTTTCTCTCCCAGTCTGATATTTATGCAAAGGTCGTCGTTAATCATCGTGACCAGGCAAGAAAAACAAAAAAGTCTATACCTTTTCGTGGGGAAGATCTTATTCAGAATTGCTGCGACGTTGTGCAGAAGAACTGCGAGCGATGTACAAGGATCAATTCTTTAGTTCACCGAGTAAAACCTGCAGAAGGTCCACTAACTCTTCCCCCAGCTTACGAGTTAGCTCACATGAAGGAGGTCAAACTCCCCGCAAAATTTCCTCACCAGGTAACTCAACAAGCTCCAACGTTTTCTCCTGAAGGCACACAAAATCAAAATTGACGCTTGGATTTTTTTCTCCGGCAATTTTCTTTCATTTACATTTTTTTTTTTTTTTTTTTTTTAGGGGGTTGAAGAAAAATTAATGGAGAATGGAATTGTTTCTTGGTATAAAATGAAGACGGGGAAAAGGGGAGAAATAATATTTTTTTTCACTGCATGCGTTTTGAAAATGATTATACCAAGTTGGTATTCGTATATATGTATTATCTCTGGTGGATATTTTTTGTATCTATCTATTTAAATTTTTTTGTTTAAAACTGTTCTTGTGTTATTCTGGACTTTTCTTTCCTTTTTTTTTGTTACACACCTGAATTTAAAGTCAATTCTGGATTATTCTGAAGTTTTTTTTAAATTTTATTATCCATAAAAGGAAGGGAAAATGTTTTTTCGCACTGCTCTCCGCAGCTGGATTAATAATAACACGAAGGTCATCTGCCAAGGTATTACTGGTAAGCATGGCACCTACCACACACAGCAGGCTATTGAGTATGGAACAAAAATGATTGGTGGTGTCAATCCCAAAAAGGCCGGAATGAACTACCTTGGATTACCTGTCTTTGGTACCGTCACGGAGGCTGTTAAGGCAACAGGCGCTGACGCCACTGTGATCTACGTCCCTGCACCTCACTGTGCGGCCGCTGTTGAGGAGGCCCTTGATGCCGAAATTCCCCTTGTTGTTGTCATTACTGAGGGAATTCCGCAGTGGGATATGCTTCGCGTGAAGTCCATGCTTCTTTCTCAGAACAAGACGCGTCTGATTGGACCCAACTGTCCTGGTATTATCCGTCCGGAAGAGTGCAAAATTGGTATCATGCCTGGTCATATCCACCAGAAAGGCTGCATTGGTGTGGTATCCCGGAGCGGCACACTCACATATGAGGCGGTTGCTCAGACCACAGCGAAGAGTCTCGGCCAATCGTTGTGCGTTGGTATTGGTGGCGATCCGTTCAATGGTACGAACATGATTGACTGTGTCAAATTTTATCTTGAGGATCCTGCGACGGAGGGTATTATTCTTATTGGTGAGATTGGTGGAACTGCAGAGGAGGAAGCCGCAGAGTTTATCAAGAACCACCCCATCAAGAAGCCGGTGGTATCATTCATTGGCGGCATGACTGCTCCGCCAGGCCGTCGTATGGGCCATGCAGGTGCCGTGGTTTCTGGTGGACAGGGTACAGCAAAGGGCAAAATGGAAGCGTTGAAAGCTGCGGGCGTCATTGTTTCTGAGTCCCCTGCCCAGCTTGGTGAGCTGATGGCCGAGGCTATCAGTAAGAAGCGCGGAACAGCGTAACTCACGTTGCATTGAAAAGATATAAAATTTAAATGAATTGAGACATTTAAGCGAAGGCGAACTACGGACCAATTTTTCCCAAAAGGGAATAAAAAGAGTAAAAACAGAGCGTGCCGTGTGATACAAAAGAAACGAATACAGAAATAAAATGCACTAGATACTAACAGGAGGAGAGAAAAAGAAGGAACAGAAGCAACTCTAACAAAAATAAAAATAAAAGCAAAAAATAAAAAAAAATAAATAAGTAATAGGGTTTTATTGAACACTGCATGAACTGGTACCGTCGACAAAAAAGACACGTGCATAACGTTGAAAAGGATGAAGAGGCAAATAACGAAAAAAGAAGAGAAATGACAACTAATTCTTAAAAAGAGGTATCTACGGTATGTATACGGGAAAAGCCTAAGTCACATATCTGATGTAACGGGTGAGATATTTAAGCTGTATTAATCGTCCTGCAGCCGAATCTTTTAATTTAAGACCACCACCTGTTGTTTTTCCGTATGCCTTTTGTTGTTGTTGGCATCTTCCTTTTTTATTATTTATTTCATTCCGTTACTTTTTGCAATTGGGACGTCTTTTTTTTCTTTTTTTGACTCGTTCTTTTTTTCTGGGTCATGTGCTTTGAGGAAGTCCCTTGTGACTGTTGTTTACCTACAATAAAGTTGCAGAAGCAATGATGTCTGACGACGCTGACCAAGAAGGACCTTTTGTTATCCTGAAATCGGGGAACAAAAGAGAGAGAATGAGGTGAAAAGAAAAAGAAGAGCGAAAAGAAACAAATTCGTCAAGGAACACGTGTAAAAATGTATTAAAGAGAAAAAACAAGCCAGTTTTTTCCATGTTCACACGCACATGTTTTGCCCGTATTTAACATTCTCTATTCTTCTTCACACATTTAGAAAGGAAGCACACCAGAAACGTGAAGAGGGCGGAGAGCCGTATTATTTTACGCGTAAGCCTGTTGCTGTTGTGTAGGGGATGAAGAAGGGAAGAAGGAAAAAAAGCGGGGTGGAGAAAAGAGAAGAAGAGGTCTTTTGATTCAATTCATGTATCATTATCTTTTCATTTCCTTTTTTTTTTTATTTCCTACCCCTTCTTTCATCTCTTCACTCCTCCCCCCTTTTTTTTTTTTTTTTTTTTCTTTTAGTGTTTGTTTCCTCCTTTGTGGTTTAATTTTTTAAGATATTTTTTTTCCTTTTTTTTTTGTTCTTTTTTTATAGTTGTTGTTTTAAGAAGCCGTTTTTATTTGTTATTTTTATCATTCTTTCTGCCTGGTGTTGGAAATACGTACATTTTTCTTTTGTCCTTTTTTTGTTCCTGTTGTTTTTGTTCCTGTTTACCATAAAAACGCATATATATATGTATGTGTAGGGAATAGATCCCAGAGAAACCGATAAACCATGAACGACGATTACGACAACTTTGATGAGTACAACGACGCTGCCGATGATTGGGAAGCAGAAGCGGCAGAAGAGGAAGCACGTGAAAAGGAGATACTCGAACAGAAGGCTAACATTGAGGAGCAGAAACTTAAGAAACGCATTAAGGCCCCTGCAAAAGTGAAGAAGGAAGAGGAAGAGGAAGAGACA
This sequence comes from Trypanosoma cruzi, assembly GCF_000209065.1. Taxonomy (NCBI): domain Eukaryota; phylum Euglenozoa; class Kinetoplastea; order Trypanosomatida; family Trypanosomatidae; genus Trypanosoma; species Trypanosoma cruzi. The sequence continues at coordinate 75,982 of NW_001849463.1, forward strand.
ATTGCAGCAGACATAGCAGCAGCTCTTATTACGATGAAAGAGAAGGCGAGCAGTGCGGGAGAGGCGATGCATTTATTGGGGGATGGGGACGAGGGTGCACGGAGGCTCATTGCGGATATGCCTGTGAAAACCGAACAAGATGCAACAGAACTTGGAGAAGCCATCGCGAAGCGGCTGCTGACTTTTTCCCGGCTGCCACACTTTAATACGATGCTTGCTGTTGTGTTTCAGGATTTTGCTCAAGAATTTCGAACACTTTACGCTGCAAACATGGAGGCGACAAGGGTGCATGTATCCAGCGAGGAGGCGAAGAGGCGAATCAAAAAAGCCAAGAAGGCAAAGGGAAGCAATCACCACGACGACGCTGCCACGATAGAAACCACCGTCAATAAGGAGCCAGATATCGAAAAGAAGGATCGTGATGCTTTGGATTTTGACGCGGTAAATGACGCTGGCGGTGCGGCTGGTGTTTCAATTGAGGAGGAAGACTTTATGTGAAATTATCGTTAAACTCCAAAAATGAAGCCAGAATAATAAAAAAAAAAAAAAAAACGAGAAAAAAAAAGGGACGAGGGAGCAACGACGGGGTTTTGAATCTCCTCGCTTCATATGTTGGATTTCTTTCTCTTTCCTTCATTAACAATTGGGCACGGCTTCCTCATGGGGGGACGATGCCATGAAGATACGCGGCAACAGGGAAGAATTTTCGGCAATGTCAGTTAAAAAGAATGGCGTTATGGATAAGGAAAGGGGGAAAAAGAAAAGAGAAAAAAAAATGGCTGTTTTCCTCTTTTTTTTTTTTTTTTTTTTTTTTTTTTTTTTTTTTTTTTATTTTTTGTTGGCTCTCTTTCCCCCTCTGAGACAAAAGAAATTTATTTTAGGCTAATGGACCCCAACGCATTCTTGTCGTCCTTCGACGCGATTGTAACACTGAGCAATACGGAGGGGCCGAGGCATAACGTCCTTGAGCCTAAATTCACGGCAAGGGAACAAATGCAAGCCTTACGAGAGTCTGTGAGAAATGCGTACAAAGAATCTCCTTCACAGACGGCGATGAGCCAAATCTGTCGGTGTTACGTTTTCATTGGCTTCAATATGTTGGAAACCGATGAAGAGACGGAGGGAGTAAGTGAAATTTGCAAGGCGTACACTTTGACTCTCTTTGGTTCGAAGAAAGAGTTACTGGACGATGTTGTGGACATCGCGGCTCACCCGCTCGAGGAGATTCTCAGGAATGAGGTTCCGTTTGTCACGGCTGAAAAGGAGTATGCGTTTGTCACGGAATTTATGCGTGTGCATAACGCGTTGGGGTTTTATTTCTCAAACCGCGATGTTGAGTTGCGTATCAACGACGCAAAGCAGGTTCTTATTGTGGCAGAGAAGGCATATAGAGCATGGAATGATTGGTTTCATCAGTCTTTCCCTGGGCATTGTCTCATGAAGGACATCCCTGTGTTAGAAAACGGTACTCTTGACCGGGCAAGCATCTCTCCGGACGCACTGCCAATTTACATAGTTCGGTTTGAAATGGATACGGCGTTTACATCCACGCTGTTCTTCTTGGCCCAAGTTTACACGGCATGCAAGATGACGGCACTGGCCTCACGTTACTGTCACCACACGTTGTATCACCAACTGCTAAACAAAATGGAGTTTTCAAAGAAGGACTGGGCAACGAACGCATTGCACCTTAGTGCATTTTATAGCAGCTGCTTTGACTATGGGAAGGCGTTACATTGTCTTCGTGCGGGGGAGTACATTATGCCGGAGGAAAACGCGAACGAGGAGACTCTTGGGATTGTGGCATGGGCGTTTGGAAAGTTTTATTTACATCGGCTTCATTATTACTCCGAAGTGCGACGTAATTGTGCACCGCGTGGCCATTTTCCGGATGAGTTTGAAGGATGGTGGGTTGATTTCCCACTTGATATTCCTCCACCGCAGCCACTCCCGGCAATTGAAACTTTTGAAGACGCTCGTAAGTGCTTTAAGGAGGCAAACGTTTGGTTCAACAAGGCGCTAAATTATTATGTGTATGATGGATGTTGCACAGAGCATATTGATATTAAGAAGGATATTGCGCAGTTGTACGCGGCGCTTATTCCTTTTGAGGAAAATCGTGATCGCATCATTGCTATGCATCAACGAAGGATAGCGCTTATCGAACTATTTCCGAGTGACTTGAACTTTAACGCGTACCCTACACTTGTCCGTCAGTTGCTATTTGATTTGGGAGGCATGCATGAAGAGATGCTGGAGGTTTATATTCAGCAGAAGAACAGTCCCATGGAGGGGGAGAAACCGCTGTCCGATAAGAAAATAAATGCATTTGCAGATAAGGTACAAGGGTTTTACAGGCGTTTCTGTGATACATGGAAAGAACCACAGACAAACAAGATCCCCGAGACAATAGACATAGACTCTAGACTGCCCTTCTTCAGGTCGCTGATGCGATTGGCGCATTTGCAGATGAAGCGGTTTTTCAAGGATCCAAAAGAAGAGTATGACAACATTTCTGCTAGTATTGTAATGTTTGAAAAGGCCATTGCTTTTGCGTCTAGTAATCCCATGAACGAAGAGGCAGATGCGGAGGTCCAGTTGGCTCGCGAGATGGCGACTCTTTTACCCGTGAGGCAGAAGGACTTGTGGCGGGTATACCACAATGCAGTCTAATGCGCAATGGTTTATTTATTTAATTTATTATTTTTTGAGGAAGGCATGATAATTGGATTTTTTTTTTTCTTTTTGTCACTGTTTGTTATTACTTTCGTTACGGATGATGAGCACAGATAATGAGAGCGTGTGAAGCGAATGTCTGCAAGAATGCTGGATACCCAAATTAATATATGTTCTGATAAGAAGAAGCTATTTAAATAGAATTTTTTTTTATTATTATCATTTTCTGACCATTTGGAAGGCCACAATGGAAGGGGTGAAGGAACCGATAGCGGTAAGAAGAATGTTACTTTCACTTATATTTTGGTCGTTCTACCCGGTCCTTTTTTGATTTCCGCTCTTGCGGCGGGGTGTTGTTGCTGGAGGAATTCAAAGTCTTCCAGTTTGTAGGTTATAAGTACCTCCAATCCGAATGAAGTGCGGCGTGTCACCAGAGTGTTCATCGGGATATATATAATTGTATATATACATATGTATGTATACTGAATCGCCACCGCACGGCATGCCACAGGCATTGACCGGACGTCGCGAAAAACCCCAGCCAGCATGAACTGTGCGACGAGACAAGTCCGCATCTACTCCGCTGCCCGGCTTTGCCGGTGGCTATAAAAAAAAGACGGAGCGAACGCTGGAGACGTGAGGAAGCCGTGCTGCATGAAAAGGGTTGGCGCAGTTTCTCCTCGGGGTGGAAAGGCTCTGCTGCCAACAGCACCTCCACGCGGCGAGGAGGCACAGAAGTCCCTCTCAGATGCGGCATAACGTCGATGCTCGTGGCCGCTATTCACTGCTTTTGTTTTTTATACATGAATTAATGATTTGTTGATTTGTTATTTAATCACTTGTTATTTTTTGCTTTTGTTATTGTTTTTTTTTTTTTTTTTTTTTTAAATCGTTCAACTTTTCCTCAAGGATACAAGGTCAGCCCCTGTCTTGTAGCTGTGCGGCGAGTATTGAGGGGCGGTGTGGGACGATGCAAGGCATCATGAAGCGGCTACAGCTTATCAATGGAACCAGTGAAAACACCAAGGGTGCACCGCTATTGCCCCTCCGTGAGGAATTACACATGCAACCGCAGAAGACGATGACGCCGTACGAGAAGGCACAACTCGAGGTTGCCAGTCGTATTCGGCGCATACGAGAATTGGTGACGCAACTAGATGGATTGTCCGCCGACGCGAGCCGGAAGTTTCGTGTCGAGGTGAGTCAACAGATTCGCAAGGAGGAGCTCCAGGCCAAGGTTGAGATGCAGAATGCAAGGAGGGTGGCACAGAGTGAGGGACGAATGCAGGACTTTGAGTTGTTGTCCCGTCACTTCAACGATACACTTGACATTGTCCGCGAGCGCTACGGTGGGGGACTTCCTGTTGCTAAGCCAGGCGGTAGCACCTTTGAAAGGGAACCACTCCCCTTCACTGACCTGGAATATGCCGTGAACCAGAGTGCCTTCCTGGCTTCGAATTCCGGTAACGTTGTCCCGAAGCCCGGCAATGCCTACAATCTTCATGAGGACGTGGAGTTCTTGCAATTTTTTTATGAAACACAAAAAAATGACGAGGTGATTGACAAGTCACTGGATTGCATTTACGTTGGTGTGCAAAGACTTAATCAAAATGCGACGGTTATCACTTCGGAGCTTTGCACACAGGAACAGATGCTGGATGAAACGGAAAAGAAGATGGACGATGTTCATGGCAGATTGGGCAAATTAAACGTTAAGCTAAAGAAGGCGCTTGAAAGGATGGATCGCCCCATGATGGCTGTGTACCTTATCTGCTGTCTGATTCTCCTTTCCATTATCGTTATAATATATTTCATGGCAAAAAAATGAGCCTTTGACAGTTCAAGTTGCATTCAGCAATGTGTAGTAAGCATGCATACATTCAGTACAGCAAATGACATTGTCGTGAGCTATTTTTTTTTTTCCCCCCCCTTTTTTTCTGCTGCCGCACTTTGTTGCAATGCCTGTAGTGGGGATTTGTTTGCTCCCTCATGAGTTTGAACTTCCCAACAATTCTGCACGTCTTCCTTTACCCATGTTCTCTTTATTACCTCTCCCGTCCTTTTTTTCTCTCTCACTGTCTTTCTTTCTCTTTCAGTGAAAGAAAAGGCGGATGAAGAAAAATACACGGCATGTCGGGAACTCTTGAGGAAGATTTCACAATGGCGACAACTCTTGTGCGTGAGGGGAGTCACAATGACGCTATTGGTGTGTATGCTAAAATTGTCGAGGACGCTCGCGCCACAACACCACAAAAGGTGAGGGCATACTCCAATATGAGTGCATGCCTTGCGGCACGTGATCAGTATGCGGGTGCTCTAGATGCCGCAAAAAAGGCGCTGCAGTTAGATGAAAATAATAGCAAAGTACACGGGCGTATGGCTACGGCATATCATGGTCTTAAACATTATGAAGAGGCGGCGCAGCATTATCATCGGGCGCATGCATTGGACCCTACGAACGCTTTGTACGTGGAGCAGCATCAGGTGGTGCTGGAGCTCATACGCAACGGCAAAGGCATTGCCACACAGGAGACGAAGGATGCATATTACTATCGTAAAGGTATTGAACAAGGAAAGGAGGCCATGGGAAAGGGTGAATACCTGAGTGCCGTGCGACATTTTTCAAAGGCCATTGAATTGCACGCAAGGTGTTCTACAGGAAGTGATGAAAGGAATAAGGACAACTCCACCGATGTTAGCAGCAGCAAGTCTGCTGAGTTAGCAGTCTTGTTCTGCAATAGAAGTGCGGCATATAGTCGGGCAGGCCGTCATCTCGAGTCACTGGAAGACGGAATGAAGGCAACGGAGGTGAATCCCATGTATGCAAGAGCCTTCTTTCGCATTGCGCACGCGCAGCATCACTTAAAACACCCGCATGAGGCATACACGGCATTGCGTCGATGTCTGGAGCTGAATTCCAACCACGATGAGGCCAGGTCTTTGATGACAGACGTGGAACAACTTGTGATGGATCTACGGAAAACGGCAGAGGAAAAGCAGCGGGAGAGGGAAGAAGAAATACAAAAGATTCGCGAAATGCAAAGTACCGAAAGGGTTACGGATTCCGCAAACGCACCTGTAGGGCATCGTAGCCGTGCGCATGCGACGTCATACATGCACTGTGGCTATTGCAATGAAGCTGGACACACCCGTGCGGAGTGTCCCCTATTGCGCCGTAAACGATCTCGTACTTCGTAATTGATTCCACCGACTGAAGTGTCACGACTGCGATCCTGTGCTGCTTCTTCTGCGAGTAACAGAAAGGAAAAAAGAATGACGCTGGGAGATGTTGCCATGGATTTTGGGGCTGTTGGGAGGGAAAAATTGTGAAGAACATAAGAAAGATGGAACTGGAACTGTGTATGCTCCAAGAGGACAGGGAGAATGTGGTGGATCCTTTCCCAAGATATGCTCCAAGTTACTGCTGATGTTTGTTGTCTTCGTCCCTACTCGCTCTCGATATTTTTCTTTCCCTCCCTCCCCCCACCCTTATCGTTCTCGTGGAAATGCACCGTGTGACATGAACAAATAAAACAAAGAGTAAGAAAGGAAGAAGAGGGGGGAGATGCTTTCCGATGAGCAGGGGATTTCGCAGCACGAGGTGGTAAGTATGGGCGATGCTGAGCAGCGTGCCGTGGCCAAGGCATTGTTTGACGCCGTAAATAAACACTTATCCAACCCATTCATTGAAGTGGAAATGCGTTTAGGCCAGTTTAAGGTAGAGGAAGACGCTTTGCGTGAAAATACCAGCGACCAGAACGGTGCACAAACTAATGGGCTGCGGATTGTTGATGCAAATTTTACAGCTTGTGTCTCCACGGAGGATTACGAGCGTATCAAGACTTATTTAATGACCGAGATGGAAAATAGTTCTATGACACGATCCGTAACGCACGACGTTTCATTACGTGGATGGCGCCATACATACGCCACAGATGAGGATGGTAACCCTACTCGTTGCGTATCAATTGTGCGGAAGAAACGTTTATTTGTGAAAAACATTGTGGTTCCATTAGGCGCGTATAATCTTCGATTCGCCGTGTCAACAGAAACTCCAGGGGATTTGCGTTTCTCTGGCGCTGGCCCACGAGCTGGTCATACACGTCTGAAGGATCGGCTCAGCATCACAGATGGAATGTTCCGCTATGACATGACGCAGGTGACGGAGAAGGGAGTATTGATGCATGAGGTGGAGATTGAGGGAGTTTTCTCATCGCATGAGAAACAGTTGACGGAGTCGTGGCTGGAGGAGCTCCTTAGAAGAGCCATGAGACTCGCAACACTTCGAACGAATAGCACAGACGGTGCAGCGCTAAATTAGAGGGTTTGTCGTTTAAATAGAGGAGGGTGGTGCTTGGGGCCAATCGGTTTAATTGAACCTTCCGTACGATTTTTTGTTTGCTATAGGTGCTTGTGAAGAGAATGATCGCCGGGGAGCTGGCTAAATTAATTAATTTAAATCCTGATAAAACGGATGCACTTCTTTATGTTACATTTCTTATATTATGAACGTCGGAATAACACGAATTTAGGGGGAGCGGGGAGCAGGCAGCGAACAGGCAGTTTTGTTTTTATTTTTAAATTTACTGACACGGCCAGCTTGGTTTAGGGAAATGGCATTGATTCCCCCTACACGAGCTCCGAGTAGAGCGATATTGGTGACCGTTTTTCGGAATTGTACGTCAATGTGACGCAAGCCAGGTGCAGAAAACGTTCATTAACGGAGCCGAGATGTCGGATGAGGCAGTAGCCGTCGCTGCAACCATGACGGGCCTGCGATTGATTTCAGGAAGTATCGCCAAGCAGTTGGAGGGCTCGACCGTTGCGGGAAATGTTGCGGATCGCCGGGCGTTTCAAGTACCAAATTTCGATGCTCAAGTGCTCCTGCCCATCGTGTGGGGCGGCCCGGGAGTTGGGGGCAAGCAATGGCTCGTCATTGCGGAAAGGCAGATATTAGGCTCGGACTACACCCGTGCCGTTGCGGACGTACAGAATTGGACTGCTCGGATTTACTTTCAGACGGAAGAGGCGCTCAACTACCGCTCGGCACGTGAAACTGACATTTCGGTGGTTGGCGGCCTTTTTGCGGAAGGCGGAGACGCTGTGTCAACGAGAGGCGCCCACCTCTCGGAGAGGGCCGCCAGATGGCCCCACGCACGCACGGCAATGGCGGAAATAAACAGCCAAATCAACGGCGTCGTTTGATGGCCTGGGGTGTGTCAGCATCCGCGTTTCCCCAACCCAACCTTGCGGGGGAGAGACGGCTGGTCAGCACCCAGATGTCTTAGGGCAATGTTGGGAGATCCTATTTTTTTTTTGTTGCCGTTGCCTCCCCACCGTCCCCTTGGAAGAGGATTCCGGTTCAGAAGGTCGGGTGCTGCATTTTCTTGCATTGGACGTCACCACCTGGGCTCCGCGTGTATGGAATGAGGGCATCTCCGAAGTCGTCGCTTGCCTCCGGAGCGCATACAGTTATGACCATTGGCACCAGGCGGACGCTCAGGTTCAACCTGCCTTTGACGGTTTGTTATCGTGCAGGCGCACGTTGTAGACAGAACGGGATCCTGCCGATCGTTCCATGGATTTGTTTAGGGCCCTACTGCAGACCTTCCAGTTGCAGATGATGACTACTGAGTCCAGCGTCCCGATCTCCGAACTGCGCGCCCCCCTACGCACGCAACAGCAACGATCGTTGCGACGCCGATTGTATCGTATTTGTGGACGCGACGCATCCATGTGCAGCGTACGCAGCACGACCAGAAGGAATCGCTCGCGGCGCAGACGGCCGTCAAAAGGCGGCAGAGGGGCTGCCCGCCGCTTATGGGAGCGGAAGACGGCAGCCCCATTCATTCCACCACCTCCCACCAATTCTCACAGGCGTCGCACCGCGCCGCCGATGTCCCACCCGATATTTTGAATTGCCCGACGCATTCGTCGAGAAGGGCAGTGGAGCTTATCCGCCAACGACGCTCGACTGTGGTACGACGAATCACCGACGTCTCCGCTTTGGGCCGGCTGCGTGAGGAGGGCGAACGAGGTGGCCCGAGAAATGTGGACGCCGTCAACGTGGGAGCAGAGAATGTCTCTAGCTGGGCAATTTACGACCTTTTTGCCGCACGCACGAACAGCCGATCAACGCGGAGAGCCGTGCGGCCTTTTTGATGGCACTGTTAGACGTGGCGCCATCGACCCGACCGCGGCACGCCAGGACGCTGCGGTCCATGTCGCAAATGAATGGAACCCCGCTGGGCATGGCGGCTTTGAGGTTACAAAAAGTTGCGGCGCGATCGTCGACGAGGCAGTCGAGGCAGGCGCGCCCCGTGACAGAGGAAGAGATGAATCAAGTTATCCGCAGTCGGACCGATTGTAAGGAACGTGTTGTTTTTCGACTTGCGTGGATAACGGCGAGTCGTTGGTTTGGGATTGCGGCCTTCACTCCCAACAATTTCACACTGGAGGCGGACGGGAGCTTAGTTTTTGGATTGGTCCGTGGCACCAAAGACGGCGAGGGCGGATCCCCACCGCGCCTTGCGGTTCGTCAGGATACGAGGGCAGGACGCGTTCGACACTATAAATTTATGCAGGACACTTCAAGAAAACGAAAAGCTCACGAATATTACGACTGCCCACGTGGAGCGAGCTCTGGCTCCTTGGGGTGCCACGGCGCGTTCCATAAAACGGGGTGCGTTGCGGCACGCTGCTCAAACCGTGGAGAAACACAATTTGGACCCACACGTGATCTCGCTGTTGGCGAGGCACGTCGACCCGTTCGACCTTCCCCAGAACACAGTTCGATATTCCGGGAACCAGATCACAATGCTGACCCAGGTGCTGTCGCTGGTCGCATTGATGTGAAGGGAGAAGCTGCGGAAGGGCAGGAGCCCTGGCTGAAAGCAGAGGAGCGCTTTTTCTCTGATTTTCATCCTCACTCCGCTAAAATAACGAGACGCGCACCGAGGACGCGTCGGGCGGTCCCCTTTTCCTCCGTCCTCTTTTACATCGGGTGGAAGCTCACGGAGGACTCCAGTCTATGACGCGCGATTGTTGAAGGAAGCGGGAATAATCGAGGACGCTTCGTCTGCAACAACAGTCGGATGGATAATACCCTTTTCAGTTGTGGTGGAGAAAACCACCGGTTTGCGACGATGGATTGCGTGGCCACGCGACATGAAAATAGACGACCCTTAAGGGGCTAATGCTCCTCTTTTGCACAGTTTCCATTATTTGCCACCTGTGATGGCTGAGGTCGCTTCCTGCCTGGACTTAAAGGCATTCTCTTCCCGAGTTTCTTTACCGCGGGAGACGCGGCATCTCTTTCGATGCCGCGTGGAGGACGGCACGCCGGTGGAGCTGACACGGCTCCCTATGGGATACAAGGCCGGCCCGGAAATTCTCCAGATTGTTATTACCTCGGCAATTGCGGTGGTGACGACGGTGGCTCACTTCCTATGGGCTGCACCTCCATTGGTGCGTGTCGGCGTATGGATCAGTAATATACGCATTGCAGAGTCGAAAAGCGATGTGACATTGTGGGAATCCCAAGTGCTTCGTAATGCGGACGGCCGTCGCGCCACGATGAGGGAGGACCACGAATATGGCGCCATGTAGTACATCTTCCTGGGGGTGCGGTTTGATCACACACACCGTGCGGTGTCCCTGAGTGACAAGTCTGTCCGCTCTGTATGCGCCGTGCCGTCGCTCAATTCTTTAACCATCGCGGAAATGGAGGTTGTGGCGTCACGCTTTTTATATTTGGCGGCCATTTTAGGCATGCGTTTATGTGACCACCACTCTTTCATCAGGGCAGTGCGACGCCGATTATCCGCACATAACCGGGGAATTGTGCAGGAGAAATCCCCGGCGAACCTTCGGCCGGCAGCGGTTGGTTTGGGCGAGAGGTTGCGACACACCATCGAGAATAATCGTCAACGAATCATCAAGCCCACGGAGAAGGCATCAGCCGCCAGCATCGCGGATGCATCGCTCCATGGAAGTGGGGCTTTTTTCACTCCAGACTTTATCGACGCTAAAATTGCCGGAGGGGAGTGGAGGAGGAAGTCTTTTCTTATCATGCAGGCCGAGGTGCGTGCGGTACGCTTGGCCTTATCGGCCTTTCCCGCCATTTTGCCATCCACCATGGACGTTTGGGTGGACAACACTTCGCTGCAAGGAGCGGCGAATAAAGGCAGCCCGGAAACACACGCCATGACGTGGGAGCTGCAACGGATATATGGGTTTTTGGACTCTCGCGGAATACAGGCATTCTTTGCTTACGTGCGGTGTGCAGAAAACCCCGCAGACGGCATGTCACGCGGTCGTGTGTTTTACACTTCAGGATTTGGCGAAGGGGTGGAACTTGCGAAGCGGAGCGGCGGGATCTTGTGTTCGGGTGACCCCAAAGCCTGCCACTTCGTAGGTGATAATATTTTTGATCCTACCTGAGTTCAAAAGATCAATCGAACGGTCAAAAGAATATATATTTTTAATCAGAAGAAGACATTGAGGCAATGAACTACCTCTGCATTACCCCTTTTCCCTTCTTGTTTGGTTTCTTGAGATGATTTCAGGATCCGGTCAGCGGCCCAGAAGATTATTCAGTGTTGTTTCCCTCTCTCTCTTCTTTTCTTTCTTTCTGTCTTTGACCCTCCTGTGTGTGCATGCAACAAACGCACAGCGCAGCATTCAATGTGATATTCTTCCAATGGAGGCGAAAGCCGTTCCTGTTCCCACCAAACCACGACGCCGTTCTCGCAGCTCCCGCGACAATGCGGGTGGACGGCAACACGGTGCAGTTGAATTGCCCCCAGGCACTGAGGGATGCCGGACTTGCGGTTGCTTAGGCCGCGTTTGACGTCGATTTGGCGTTGGACGTGCCGGACGCAAGCACACTCTTCCGAAAATTGTGTGCCACTGCCGCCCCCAACTTTACTCAGGAACGCAAGAACATGGTGGCCATCAGCTACGGCGTGCGTTCTTCACCAAGGCGACAACACATGTACGGCTCTGCAGCTGGAGAAGGATGTGCTGCTTGAGCCATCACTGAATTTATTCGGCTGGGCGCCAAAAAGGGCATTTTTGCCCTCTCATGCCACGTCATTGGGTCAACAGAGCACCGCGCAGACCTTCTTGACGCCGACAACGAGCTCGGCGTTATTGTGGGCTCCGTGAGGGAGGGACCTCGTGTGCGAATGGTGGCGCGAATTCGTGTCTCATTGGCCGGCGACGTTCGAGCGGCGATGGACACTATCGTCAAAAACTATGAGAAGTAGCTTTTCCCCGTGCTGTGTGAAAGGCAGCCAATGCCTGAGCTGGAGGCAATGCCTTCCTATTTGCCCGACACCGTCGTTCTTCAGCTTTACCGCGATGTTGGTGAGGCGGAGTTTGCAGATTAGATGGATGCAAACTCCCTGACATTTGTCGCCTTGGGAGATGCCGAACGGCCCGCTTTGTGTGGCATTGATGCCACCGCGCAGCCACAGCACGAAGGGGCTCAACGAGCAGTGGTGTCGGCAGCAGGAATTGTCTCCGGCATTCGCCGCCGTCGTCTGCGTGTTCCCTTCGGCATGTCAGAACTCAGTGAGCTGTTGCGCCGAGCGTACAACACGGAAAAGGCAACCGCAACAATAGCCTCACTGGTTCTACCGAGACGGCTTTATTGGCTCACGCCTTTTCGGATGCCGTGTGGGCGGAGGAATCGTTCCATTTTCTCGACCGGAATTGGATCCGCCACAAGGGATCTTGCCGTTGACAAGTGGCGTCTTGATCAGGACATCATGGAGTTGCTGGATGAACTCATGATTGCCCGGGCCGTGTACGACCACAGGCATTTTAGCTATGAATCCAACAGGCCCATTTCAGACATAAAGGAGGAAGGGATGAAGCGCGTCAACGCCATTGAGAGCAACCGTGAGGAGGCGCGGGAACGGCAGCTGAGTGTGTTTTGCGAGCGCGCCAAGCATGAGGCGGAGAAGATGGCCGAAGAGCTTGAGCAGAGAGGTGGGGCCACGTTGGACGAAATTGGGAGGACTCTGGAGGCGAAAAAGCGGGAGAGCAGTGCTCTGCAGGCTGACCGCGAAAGTCCGCAATTGGGAGTACGAGCATACGGTGGAGAAGATCCGAACGAGGAAAGAGGACGAGGAGAGTGCCTCGGAGAGGTTGCGGCAGGCGATGCAGCAGCTGGAGCAAGGACTCAGCCTACGGCAGAGCGCCATTGAGACAAGGGAGCAGCAGCTCGAGATGGTTCAACTTGACGGGGCGAGGGGGCGAGAGGCCATCATGCGGGAGCGGCATTCTATTGAGGCGGTGCGAAGGACCGTCCAGGAGGAGCGGTGTCGCCAGCGGAGGCAGTGGATCCATCAGATTAAGGAAATGAATGCAAAATTCCCTGAACAGGTGCGTCCCTTGGCCGAGGAGCGGAAGAAGAAGTACGAGCAGGCGAAAGCCAAGGAGGACGCCACCGAGAGGGCTCTTGCTGCCGACATCAAAACGATCGAGGAGTATTTGCCGAAGCTCATTTCCCTTGAAGACATTCCTGTGAATCCGGAGGAGACGGACATCATTCGACGCCAGTTTGACGAGGTCTTCACGCAAGAGGAACAGACATACTTGGCCAGCGCCGAAGAGGAACAGGCCCGCAAGGAGAGGCTGGGACGAGGAATCGAGGTGTATCGACATCGTATGCTTGATGACCACGTGGCAAAGAAAAATGAAAAACTGCATGACGCCGAGGCAACGGAACGCCACCTCAGTTCTGTTGTGGATCAGGTGCTGAATTAATTACACAACGGGGTCTGCGTGACAAAGACGTCAAGCAAGGGCAGTGCTCGCGGACGCCCATATTTTCTCTCGGAGGACTGCAAACGTATTCATTCCTGTGATCTGGACCGTCAGGGATTCCCGTTAAATCGCAAACGACCTCCAGTCACCATGTGGATACGTGACATCGAAAAAGTTCTCATCGGCCTGTCCACAACCTCATTTGTGAACTACAGCGGCGAGGCACAGCTGGCAAAGACACGCCAGGAGGCAGTTTTTGACAATGGGACGCACCGCCATGATCCCACGCAAAACATCACTCCGTCCCGCCTTGGAACAAACAACCACCGCGCATTCGCACTTTTGCTTCGCGGCGGGAAATTACTGGAGGTGTTTTGTGAGACTGACAGCGACTGCGAGGCCTGGCCTGTTGCTCTCAAGCGTCCACTGCATTTGAGGACTCCTGCGGAAAGGCTTCCTGAGGAACGACGAGGTACGTGAAGAGACGCACGTGCGCAGCCAAGCGATAGTGACGTGGAAATGCGGTGGGGTGGCCCACCTTACACCCGCAATATGGAGGATTTGTTTTGTTGGCCCCCGATGTAGCAGCTCTTTGCGGCGAGGATCACATTCCGCCAGCTCTCTTCCTTCGGGTGGAACAGGAGCCGGCTGAAAAGCCTGAAAGGCGCACAATAACCGCCTGTGGCGTCCGAGTTTGCTCGGTCCCGGATCTCTTTTGCTCTGGCCGACTTTACGACTACTTGTGCGAAAAGCGTGTCGCCCCGCCTCCGTACTAATGCCGTGGGATCTTTTATTGTTCTCTTTTTTTCCTCATGGCTATTTGTGGTTTCCTTGTGTGCTCTTTTGGATGTATTGAGGCGGCTGGTTGGAGAGAGGCTAACTGCCGCACAATTTTGTGTGAAGAGGACTTTTGAACCCCACGTGTTTGGGTCATTAGCGAGTGAAGGGGGAAAAAAAGGAAATGATGGTCACCACCAGTACTACTGCTGCTGCTTCTTTCCTTTTCTTTGCTGCCGCTTTTAAGTGGGCTATCCATCATTTCTTGTGGGTGTTCCACACCCCTCTTCTCTTTCCTCTGTTTCTGGATGCGTGTTTTTAGCACCGCCGTTGTGGGGCCATTGCTTTGCCAACATGCATGCGGGGGTGGTGCTCCTTCCCATAGATGTGCCGTGAAAAAATATTAACACATTTTCAAATGCGCCGTGTGCTTCTCTGTGTGCGTGTAATGTGGGGCTTAGGCCTCACCCAGGCAGGGGCAATGACACCTTTGCACCATTGCGAGGCGGCCGTCGAGGCGGTGCACTAGCACAACAAACTGTGCGTTCCATAACATACAGAGTATTCGCTACTGTGGGGATTGAACACTTATTTTTTGGTGGAACTACCAGGGCTTATCCACTGGGTGCGGTGCGTTGATTCGGCAAAGGGAACAGAAGGACGTCCTCTATGAGTGTGCCTGTGGAGGGAGAACTGAACTGCTACCTTGGTGAGTGTAAAATATTGGTATTTATCTGAAACGAGCGGGCGCATCGCTGTGCATGACGAGACTTTATTCATACGGACGTGATGCGGCGGGTGGAGGAGGCCAACGGGCATGTGCAATACGAGAGCGATGCCATTGTTGCCTGTTGAGATGATTTGAGCAGTGATGATGATGATAATGATGGGGCGAACACTCTCAGGTAGAAACGCTCTTCTCGATGTCAGGATATTAAAGTTGCACGGTAATGTGCCGCAGGTTGACCGGCCCTCTTTTTGTGGATTTTTCCGACACGTCGGTGGAGCTGCTCGGCGTTCTCCAACAGGGTGTTCTGTTCTGCACAGGCGTGGCTGCCCGAGGATTGTATCCGCCACGGGCGGACTGAAGTGTGCACGACGATCCTCCGACGGATCCAGCGTGTTGTACTCACCGCACTGGACGGTCAATCCCGCATTGGCAACGTTGGGGACTCTCTGCTGTTCCTCATGCCACACGAGGCGGGATGCATCCCATGCGTGAGGACCCTTTATCGCCAAAGAGAGGGGGATCAGTGGCTCCTTGCGGGAAATGAGGCGGAAGCAGCAGCAAATGGAAGAATGATAATGCGACTCGTCTCTTTCCACCGCCTGACGACGTTGGACCCAAAAGGGGAGCCACATGTGAATGCAGAGCACAGCCACTTACGTGTGCACTGTTATTCGACCTGTCGTGAAGCGGGGTGGAGCCGTCAACGACTCACCTGGCGGAGATGCGAGCTGGAACGGTGATCTCGCCCGACTCGCACCGTGTGTGTTCCCATCGTACATGCGGGTGCACGCAGGGCACTCCAGAGAGCCTATAAACCGTTTTCTAAATTTGTGTATGCTCACATTGGTCACGTCGCACACGGTTTCCTTCTTGGCAAGAGACCCGGTGATGTTTGGGCACAACTGCAGAGCTTTATTGGGGAGGACGCGAAGACCGCGAGAGAGGCGTCTTCTCTCGACACACAGGAGGGCGGAAGAGGGTGTGAGGGCTTTCGAGGTTGGATGCGACTGCAGTTGGAGGCGCGTCACGATGATTGGCCGCGAGGCGTGATTGTGCGGAGGCAGCGCAGTGTGACGCGTAGTACTGCTGGACGGGGAATTGGATGGAGGCTGGCACAGAGTGAAGAGAGAAGTGACGCACCCACGAAGCAAGAGGCCAATGTTGTAATGACGTTGGTGAGGTGTTTTCCATGGGATGAGCTGAGAGGCTTCTCCCATGGCGCTTAGCTGTGCCCGCGCCAGTCCGTGTTTTCTATCTTTTTGGCTCCACAGAGTGTCCAGGCTTTTGGTTCTTGCTTGCTTGGGACTCCTCCACCATGGGAGTCAACGAGCCACGACGACCCATCGGGATGCCGAACCGACGGGAATTGTGGGCTTCAGCGTGGTCAATCTGGATCAGTGAGCGGAGACCTGCGGCACCTCATTCTGCGGTGAGTATCTCACGCACTGTCACGGTATCGGCGCCTGTGTGTGTCTGCCCCATGACCGGCATTTGTATGGCGTACGCCCTTTGCAAGGCTGAGGGAAAGGGCGGGAATCTCCACTGGCACGTGTCTGCAGTCATAATGCGTAAATTGTGGACTTGTTTGTGCGGCAAGGCAGCAAGGTTGCTCAGGAGAAGCAGCATAGACTGGGGGTACACTTTCTAGCGGCGCGTGCTTGGTGACTCTCGAGGCGATGGCCCCAAAGGGACGTATGTGGGTGATGCAGATGCACTGGATATGCGCAGTGCCATGCCTCGTGGCAGGGAGCGAGGGAAGAGTGGCGTGTTTCCTCCTGCCACGGACCCATCAACTTTTGAAGAGCTGGAGTGGGGCCAAGGGGACAAGGGTGTGTGTCTTCACCTTCTTGCGGGAGGACGCGCAGAGGTTGGATTTCTTTTGTTACTTTATTGTCACGGTGCCTGCGGCGACGTTAATGGGGAGTTTGTTCTCCAGAGGCATTCATTGTGCGATTTGTGCGTGTTTGGTGTCCAACGCTTTCAGCACCACTGAATGGTGTGTTGCGCAGGATCGGAATACATGGATGTGCGAGAGCATTGTGTCGCTCGCCCGTAATAACACACACGCGCACGGTTTCAGCGCGTCTGATACGTCACGTTCTTCGGAACGGTCGAAATCACTTGTGGGACGTCACTTCATTTGCGGCGTCGGGAAAGTGAAGTAAATGGAGAGATATGCCGAGAACGCAATGCCACTCCATGATGCCGCAGGCTGGCGGCGACAAGGATCAGGGAGCCTCTACCCAACATTGAGAAGAGGGCAGCACTCTGATGATCCGGTTTGCTCTTTAGGAAGTCCTGATGTAGTGTACACCGTGTGAGCCTTTTTGCTGCGGATATGCAGAGGGGCGATGTGGGGTGGAATTATTGTTGAAGGCAGCACGGACGCCGCCTGACCTTTATTGGAGGGATGCGTGGTGTTATTCCGTGTTTCCTTGCCTGCGTTGTCGCACTCATGCTGTGAGTGCGGATGGCCACAGTAGTGGAGCTGAATACGGTTCAATGTGTGTTGCTCACGGGGACTGCGCGACACATGTTTTTTGTTGGGAGGCCCAAAGGAGGGGCGCATCGCCGTTGCATGATTCCCGCGGCAGTCCATTACCCTGCGACTGTGCGTGCCGCCGTCCGCTGCGCCACTGCAAGCCTTTGTCTTTGTGAGAAATGGGGAGCGTGACTGCTGTGGCGGTGGTCGAATGCTTCCGAATTGGTGCTTTTGTTGATCCCACTTAGAGCGCCGAGCAGCGAGGGGCTGCACACGCCCAGGAGGTGCGAGTGTGTGCTGCAACCGCACCTGCGATTTGTAGTTGGGATGTGACATGTTTCTTTGCTATTTTTATTTTTGGTGATATGCGGGGCAGCGGTGTGTTGGCGTGTGCGTGCTGCTCATGGCTGCCGGTGTTGTCTTTCCTGCTGTTCTCCCGCTCCACCCTTTGTGTGCGATGGACCAAACGTTCTTACGGGCGTGTGGTGGGGCCGCGTTCTTGTTTGGAAAAAAGCCTTTCGCAGGCATAATGATACAGCCCTCCGTGCCACACGAGGCAGCGGGGAATTTCCTGGGATTTATTGGCGGGGTGGCGCCGCACTCATGCCGTGTGGTTGGTTTGTATTCCGCAATGCACGGTGAGGGGGATGTGCGGCGACAACTTCCTCCAGTGGAGCGACACGAGCAGCACGGGGAGCGGAACGGAGGTGTGGTGGCTGCGTGCTTCCCAGTGATACGTGAATGGCGAATGCAGTATGAAAGGCAGCGTCGCGGCACTCTTTTGCCATGCACACCGCAGATATTTTCCATAAAGCATGCAAGTTGCACTCTTTTCTGTTGTGTGGGGGATTACCGTGATGCATCGCTGTTGCGGTGTGTATGATTTGTGCTTCTGTCAGGGCTTATGTGCCCACGTCCTCCTGCAGAGTGTGTGCGGTGACGGCGGTGCCACACGGGTGCGGGACCGTGGCGAGCGGTATGCGTGGAGGAGCCCTCCGTGCGCACCACGTTGTTGTTGTTGGCTCTCACCAACACTGTGTGGGTGAGTCTCTTGTTGTGGCCTCGATTCATGACTGTGCCTATTGTCTTTCTTTTTCTCATTCTCCGCGTTGGGTGGTTATTGTTTAGATCTAACTCAATCCAACCAGAAAGACAAGGAGAAACGATGCCTGGAAGGCCGGAGAGTGTACAAGGCGGCAATGTGGAGATTCGAGCGCCCACTGTGCCGCAAGGAGATTGTCGGAAGAGAACGAGGCCGGAGTCCCATACTGGCACCGATCAACCCGCTGCGACTTGCAGAGGAGTGGGGAAAAGGCAGCAACCAAATTGGACACTTTTGAGCCGAGTGGAGGATGTACTGCTGGTGGGAAAGGAACGCATCATCAGCATGAGGCTGAATGAATTCCTTCGTAATTTTCTTGGCGGCAGGGGCGTTGTGGACGCCAATGAGGAAGTCTCTATGGAGGTGTTTCTTACGAACCCCATGCGTTTTTCCAACGGCGAAACGTTATTGTGCACAATAACGGAATTCCCGTTATGCCGAGAGACGAAAATGCTACTGGAGGCTGCATATAAACTGAAAGGAGAAGGCGTGTTCTTGCTTCAACACTGGAGGGATTTTGAAGGAAAGGATACGGTCACTCCCATTGCAAAGGGAGCACTCGACGCAGGCCTTCTTTGTTTACTGGGAAAACAAGCAGAAAGAGAGGCAGAGGAAAGGGCAAGGCGGGAGGCAGAGGAAAGGGCAAGGCGGAAGCAACGAATAAAATTTACCTTTTCCACAAATATCGAAGATGTGCTGTTGAGGGGAAGAGTTCGCGCCAATAACACGAAGCTGAATGATTTTCTTACGGTGGAGTTGGGCGGAAAGGGTGTCGTGGAAGCAAATCGGAATGTCTTGCTGGAGGAGTTTGTTAGGGACCCTGAGAGGTACATCGGCGATGAGGAAGTATTGAACGAAATAAAGGAATTATATAATTATTTGAGTAAGGTGATTGCTGTAAGGGATGAAATCAATCTTCGTGAAGATTTACGCAGCCTTTACAATAAAGGTGTGCACAACCTAATGAAGTGGTCAGAGCTTGCTGCGGAGGTAAAGGTAGGTGTTCATGGCATCAATAGAGATACTTTGGATGCAGCCCTCGTGGATGTGAGGAACCGAACAATTAAGAGTGCATCGATGAAACCGAAGGGATTGTACAATTCTGTGTACAATGCGAGGTGGCATCATGTGGTGGAGGTTACTGACGGCAACGGAATGGGAATGAAGGTGGAGGAGGGGAAACCAGAGCAGCAATGGACATTCAAGGCAGCCGGCGAAACTTTCGAAAAGAATGACGGTGCGTTGCAATCCGGTGCAGAGCGTCCCAGGCTGATGGTGCTTACCTCGGACAGGGGATGGCCGTACTCGTGGGAATGGGAGGAGGATGGATCGACTCATGACTGCTATGTGAACTGTGAGGTGGAGCGAGCGTGGCGGATCGTCTTTGAAGATCTAAGCGAATGGTTCAGCACTTACAGTGGGACCGAATTTAAGCCCAAGAAGCGTGTGCTGATTGGGACGCCCGGGATTGGGAAGTCGATGGCTGCCGGCTCGTACCTCCTCTACCAGCTGCTGCACTGCTATGTGGGGAAACTCCAGGTGGTTTTTTATTGTTTTGGAGATACGACGTACGTGTTTGACAGGACCATCCAGACGGTGACAAAATACGAGGGTAATGAAATCTCCAAGATTGTTTTGTATGATTTGTGGCAGCGTGGAATGAAGGGGTACATTATCTACGATGTGACAAAGCAAGGGATACCGCCAGCGAGTTATTTTGCACTTTTTCGTGAATGGGGCATGATTGTGGTGGCATCCCCAAAACTGGACAACTATGATGGATGGAAGACGGAAGTAAAAGCCACGCGAATCATCATGAATTGCCCCGACGAGAAGGATGTGAAGGCGATGTGTGCATGGATGAAGCGCGATGGGGATACATATGAGCAAACGGACTATTGGAAGATGGTTGAAACACACATGGAAAAAGTGGGGCCGCTTCCACGGCATATATTTCATGCGAAAGATTTTAAAGCACGATTTGGTGCCGTTGAGGATGCCTTGGAATCGATCAATTCTCGGTATGCTGACGATCGCTTTATACTTCCGGGAGAGGGACTATGGTATTCTAAGGATCCGTCCCAAAAACTCGTGAGGATTGTCCGAGTAAGAGGAGAACGCGGTAATGAGAGGTTTATCAACGCACCGATATGTTATTTCCTTGGGTCTCGATCAGCGAATATTTTGGCAAAGGCAATGAGTGAGAAAGGCTTTTTGTTGTTTGTATTGGGGGCGAGGAAAACTATTTTGTCCGCATGTACGGACAGGTTTTGTTTGCGCGCGCTCATCTTTGGGAGGTTTGTCAGTGCAATGGCCGAGGAACTCAAGGAGCTGAAGTCACCAGCACATGGTATTCAGGACACTGTGCTGAAAGCAAATCCAAGAGCGCGCCCCACCGAAATACGTGAAATACCTGGAGTTGGAGGAATTCGTGCGAAACAAAATATAAATTATCAGGTGCTGTACATACCGATGGTCAGGAACTTTCCACTGGTGGACTGCTTTTTCTTCGTGGAGTCACCGCGGAGGACGCTGGTTGGGCTGCAGATGACTACGGCGGGTGAGCATCACACGACAACCAGCACCGTGCGGCAGTTCACTAAGCATCTATCGGGGGTTTTTAATGGTTGGGATGAATTTGCTCAGGGATTGTCGTGGGAGATTATTTATGTGCAGCACGCAGACAGCATGCCGTTGAATGGCTGGCAGAGATGTGATGTCGTCGACCCGCCGAGTGTGGGAAATGTTGATCGTGGGAGGATTGTGGAGTTCTGGGAAGCCACACGTCAGTACCAGTTTACGCTGACAGATTGTTTTCTCAGGGGGAAATTGTTTTCCGAAGATGCTGAAACTTCGTGAGGCAAAAAGCTTAGACGCGAAGATTGAAGAAATGACTGAGGAGGTTAGCGCAGTGCGTTTATGATGGATTATGTTAGCGAGTGTTTTTACTTCTTTTGTATTTGTGTGTTTCCGCAGGGTTAGGTCAGAAAATTTCTTTTTTTTCAGAGAATCATCGTGGTCAAGAGTGTCGCACCACTACAACTATTTATTTTTTTTTACTTCCGTGAAGGCTCCGTCGCCCCTGGAGGCCTTTGCGGGATGTGGGGGCCGCACAATTTCTTCTCGTTTTTGTGGGAGTTTGTGAGAAGAATGCCTGCGAGGATGGCTGGCTGCCCAAATGAATTTATATACCGATGCAACGGAGATGTCTCTGCGGGATTTCTTCCTCTTTTATCGCATGTTCTTTTGGAGGACCGCGATTGAGGGCGTCAGGGACCCGACAGCTGTACGACGGAATTGTTTTTTTTTTTTTCATTTTGTTTTATTTTTTGAAAGCCGTGCCATATTCCTGCATGTTGATGTGAGGTAACGGCAGTGATTTTTTTACACGGCGACGGTGTGCAGCGACATCGTGGCCCGCGTGTTGGACCTGGTACGCCAGCATGGCGATGCCCAGGTGCAGCTTCCCTTCATTGATGAACACGGGCCGTTGGATGCGGCGGTAACCGTCGCCGCAACCATGACATGTTTGCGATTGATTTCAGGAAGTATCGCCAAGCAGTTGGAGGGCTCGACCGTTGCGGGACATGTTGCGGATCGCCGGGCGTTTCAAGTACCAAATTTCGATGCTCAAGTGCTCCTGCCCATCGTGTGGGGCGGCCCGGGAGTTGGGGGCAAGCAATGGCTCGTCATTGCGGAAAGGCAGATATTAGGCTCGGACTACACCCGTGCCGTTGCGGACGTACAGAATTGGACTGCTCGGATTTACTTTCAGACGGAAGAGGCGCTCAACTACCGCTCGGCACGTGAAACTGACATTTCGGTGGTTGGCGGCCTTTTTGCGGAAGGCGGAGACGCTGTGTCAACGAGAGGCGCCCACCTCTCGGAGAGGGCCGCCAGATGGCCCCACGCACGCACGGCAATGGCGGAAATAAACAGCCAAATCAACGGCGTCGTTTGATGGCCTGGGGTGTGTCAGCATCCGCGTTTCCCCAACCCAACCTTGCGGGGGAGAGACGGCTGGTCAGCACCCAGATGTCTTAGGGCAATGTTGGGAGATCCTATTTTTTTTTTTGTTGCCGTTGCCTCCCCACCGTCCCCTTGGAAGAGGGTTCCGTTTCAGAGGGTCGGGTGCTGCATTTTCTTGCATTGGACGTTACCACCTGGGCTCCGCGTGTGTGGAATGAGGGCATCTCCGAAGTCGTCGCTTGCCTCCGGAGCGCATGCAGTTATGACCATTGGCACCAGGCGGACGCTCAGGTTCAGCCCGCCTTTGACGGTTCGGTATCGTGTAGGCGCACGTTGGAGACAGTGGGGGATCCTGCCGATCGTTTCAA